>NC_091750.1:47544588-47697088 GCF_043380555.1 Nothobranchius furzeri | reverse complement strand
ATCCCGTTTACTGAGTGCCCACCAAACCAATAGAGTGTAGGGGTTGTATCAGCTAGTCGACTTGTCGACTTCACTGCTCTGTAGTGACTTTTTATGCCCTTCATAGACTAGTCACTGTCACTTGATGATGACCGACAAGATGCAGTCCTGGGAAAAGACAGCAGGTGACGATCCCCTGCGCGTTGGGAGGCGACGCGCTGTGCCAGGGCGTCGGTGTCTGACGCCCACCGTAAAACGGACATTTGACCGAATTGTGACCTTTACCCTCTTGCAATTTAACCTCCCCCCCCCCCCCCCTCCTAACCTTAACCAGCTTGCGCATGCAAAGCTTTGATCGTTGACGCGCTCCAGATATCTCCGTCTTGAGCACGGCCACAGTAACATTATCAAATTAGGTGTCGCCACCTCAAAAACAAATTTAACACACGATCGTTCATGTCGGCTCATTTCCTTTTATGTTTTCTGTCTTTTATTTGTGCCTGATGCGTTTCGCTGCTGTGGAGCGGAGCGCATCACCTGTTTTGTCCTCCGGTGATACACCTCACCGGTGCGGCTGGCGTGCAGCACACACTCCGCTATTTTTGTGGTCGGTAGATCTTTTCGAACTGCAGTTCAAAGGTAACTCATAAGGTGAATTTATATGAAGCCAAAAGAAATGATAAAACAATACATTGTTTTTCTAAATAAACATGCTGTGATTGGTCAGCCACAATACTGGCCGGGCTTGTGGAGGTTCCATTGGCGCATCCTTAGACCGAAATGCAAAGATCTTGATTCTAGGCAACCCCTAAGATGTAGTAACGGACAGATTACCCAAAAGTGTTTCAGCAGCCTTGGTCCTTAAAGAGCAAGTCACCCCCAAATCAACTTTTTTTTTTCTGATAAACTATATAAATGTGTGTCTAATCGTGCTGCAGGCACGTGTAGTCAATAGTTTTGCACTTTAGTGCATTTTAGTTAAAATTAAAAATTTCTGCCCAAAACTGTCAGTGTTGTGCCGTTGTCAGGTAAAAACTTTGCACTGCATTTGAATTTAAATCTGCCACCGCTATTGGCTAAGAGGTACCCTACAACATTAGCTAGTACCATATGTCACAATGTCGTTGTGAGCCTGTGTGTGTGTGTTTGTTAGCGGCTCCACCCTCTCGGTCTGCTAGGCAACAGCGTTTGTTGAATTTTTCAAACCGGGAGTGGAGTAATACTCTGGTAGGGGGTGACTTGCCCTTTAAAATCTTTACAGAGAGAACAGAGTTATGAAACAGCTCGACTGTGTTGGAGGAATTAATTTTCTTGACTATATGGAGGAAATGTTAATCATCACAGCTGAGCAAATCATGCTGGAAAGATTTTGTCAGATTTTCCAGCACATGCAGCAGATTAGATTGAGTCATTGGGATTTATTTATCAGACTTGAGTTAATTAAATACCAAAAATGCAAAAAAATAGCTCAATTTAAAGATTGTCCGAGAGATACAGTGCTCAGCATAAATGAGTACACCCCCTTTAAAAGTACTAATTTAATCAGCAGCTCAACGAACAAAAGAACAATTTCCTGAATGTTCTCAAGGCTGGGTTTTATTGAACACTTGTTTAACTCCATAACATGAAATTAAGGTTAATAATAAAACTTAGGTCACAAAATCTTCAGTTTTACTAAAATTGGTTGAAGCACAAATGAATACACCCCCCAACAAAACTACTACATCTAGGATTTAGTTTGACCACTTTGATTTTCAAGGACAACACCAAGTCTTCTAGCATGGAATGAACAAGTTGGTGACATTTTGCAACATCTAACTTTCTCCACTCATTAAGAATAACCTCTTTTAGAGCCTGGATGCTGGGTGGAGAGTGATGCTCAACTTGCTGCTTCAGAGTTCCTCACAGGTGTTGGATTGGGTTGGGTTCAGATCAGGAGACACACTTGTGTTGTGCTAACACAATGAAGAAAGCAAACTTAGCAATAAAATTACAATCAGTCATTAAAACTCCCCAAGGCACTTTACAACACAACCTGTCACTACATGTACAAACACACACTGGAGGTGAGGAGCTACAATGAATGTCATTCAGTCACCTTCACCTTGTTCTTCTTCAGAAATGCAACAGTAGCTTTAGATGTGTGTTTGGATCATTGTCCTGTTGGAAAAGTGCACGACGACCAAGTGCACGGAGTGATGGCAGCATCTTCTTCAGTGTAGAGCAGTACGTTGTTGAGTTCATGATACCGTCAGTGAAATGCAGCTCACCAACACCAGCAGCACTCATGCAGCCCACATAAGGACAACACCACCACCATGCTTCACTGTAGGCACAGTGCATTTCTCTTTGAAGTCATCACCTTTATGATGCCGTACAGTTTAGAAATCATTAGTTCCAAAAACCGTGATCTTTGTCTGATCACTCCAGTGTATAGAGTCCCAGTAGCCTCCATCTCTGTCAGTATGGGCCCTCGCTAATCCTAGGCATGCTTTTTAGTGCATGGGCTTTAGGAAAGGCTTCCTTCATGGCCGATACCCATGCATGCCATTCCTCTGCAGTGTGCGCCGTATGGTGTCACAGGAAATGGTCACCCCAGTTTGGCTTTCTACTGCTTTAGCTAACTGCAGTGAACTTGCATGGAGATTTTCTTCAACCCTTCTCCTCAGAAGACGTTCCTGTTGAGATGTTAACTTCCGTAGACGGCCTGGACGTCTCTGTAAGATGGTTGCACTTCCATCTTTCTTACATTTTTGGATCACTTTTGCCCAATAGCCCACATTTTTGGAAGTGTTTTGTAGTATGGTATCTCATAGAAAATGGAAACTTAAGGTTTTCTGACAAATGTAGGGTGTACTCATTCATACTCAGCACTATAAACACCAGCGATTTAGATACATTTGGCAAAAACATAAAAAAAGTTTTTGTGAAAATGTAAATTGTTGGTAGATTTTGTAATGTTTAAACACAACGTACCACCTAAATTTTTACACTTAAGTGATTAAATGCACTACTTACATGATTGGTGCATCTTAGCTTTATCATATTCATGTTGCAGCTTATTTCACACCAAGTCTTTTGGCCTAAAATCCACATTCAGTTTGTGCAATCTGTTTCCATTGAGCCTTTAAAGCGACCCATAGAGGTTACCTTCTGTTTCTGCAGGTATAAGGACTGCTGTCAGGCCTCTTATGGTTAAAACCAGTACAGAGTCGATGTCAGAGCTCTGTGACAGGAAGCAGTAGCGCTCGGTCTGTGGAACAGAGCCACCACTGCTCTCCATCTCTTTCATCTTCTCACTAGCTGCACTTTTTCAGTAGCAGCTACGACGTCAGATACAGCGTTGAAATGGATGACGGCGTTGAAATGGATGAAGTGAAAGCAAGTGGGCTTCTAGCCACTCAAACAGCATCTCCTTTTATTACGACTCATTCTGTTAGATCAAATCTGCGCCTGCTCTTTTGTTCTGGTCTTGAAAAGGTTTTAGCCTGTGTTGCATTTGAAGGAAATATTCGTTCTAGTGTTGCATTTATGCACGCATTCCTGTTATTCACCCTGTCACAGACAACCACGTACCAAATCACGGGCTAAAAAAGGTAAGCTAACACCAGACTGCACCTGCGGCTTGACATATTATGTTTTTGCCTCCAACATGGTTTAAAAAGAGAACAGATTCAATAAGAGCTGTTGCATCTGTTTGCTTGGTGGACCGGCGTAGGAACTTTTTCATTATTTCATGTCACAGGGGCATACTCGCATAACAAGATGAGAAGAAAGCAATGCAATGTTCCAGCCCTGGATTAGATTCTGGGATGCCTCGGTCACATCTGTTTGTAATCCCATCATGCCTTCTGGAAAAGAGAAAAAGACAATCCCCGACCTTTACTTCTCCACAGCACCAGGTGGAATCTGCAACTAAGACGACTGTAGCCAACAAACGGCTCCACGTTTTAGCCTTATCTGGTTTTTGCCTTTAGTTACTGGGTCATGTAGATGTTCTAGTGTAGATCTGTGTCAGATCGCTCTGCCTCAGGGCTCAGGGACTCTGTCCTATCTGGGACCCTCTCAGTGGGACACGTTTAAAAATAGCTCATAGAGTCAGTGCAGCGGAGGGACACAGAGGACGCTCAGCGCTGTCGTTCATGGAGATGCTGAAGCTCATCTGCATCACACTGTGACTAAAGTCAAAAGACAGCTTCTCAACAGCTCAGAAAAGCGCCCTCCCTCCGTTTGATAATTGGTTTTTAAAGTTGGTGGTGATGACCGTGAAAATCCGCGTTATCGGCTACTTCACTGTTGTCATTCAGAAAATTATTTAGATTTCATATTTTTATCTGTGGTTTAACTGAAAGAAGATTTATTTTGTATTTATTTAAAACACAAAGAACTTCTGCTAAACATTGACTGAGTTACTTTGTGCTTTAATAGTTAAATATTAATATTTTATTGCTGTCTAACATTTATTTATACCCCAATGAAAGATTAGGAGAGAAATACAGTAGGTAATAAACATCAGTCAAGTAGCTAGGCGAATGGGGGTAGTTAAATCAGGAAGATAAAAGTTCTGAAGAGACACAAAATGGGATTTTTCTTACTTTAAAGATGCAATAACACAAATAGATATTCAGACATATTTTTTAAAACACTGGTTTTGTAGTTGTAGTGGTTACGTCATGTAACATGATTTATTGTTTCATCATAAATAAATAAATTAAATCTAAAAATAAATAAACTAAAATGAAAAATAAGTACTATGACCAAAGCCTATTGTATGTTTTATCTGCAGAAAAGGCTTCTTACCTAAATAATTCTTAGCATGGTGGGTGAGAGTCGTGTTTATGTACTTGTGCCATCATAATCAGCAGATCTGCTTCTGATTCCCTCAGAGGTTTTCGAAACTGCAGTAATTTGATTGTGAGAGTCGGGCTTTTCTAGCTAGCATCAAAACAATAACATATATGCTTTTATGGGTTATGGTATAGGCCATTTGAATGGGGAATCACTTCCTTAACTCTTTCAGAGTACCAAGGCTTTCAGGCATTTCCAAAAGACAACAGCCGGAAGCTTCGAAAGAAAACAGATTGTCTTCAGGAAACTCTGCGAAAGTCCTTAAATCTATTTTAAGACAAGGGATAATCCAACTAACGGTATGACGGAGCGTCTAAGCTTAATGAGCCCCAGAGTGGCTTTGGCCCAGATTCTCTCTCCCCTCTGAGTGGTCTTTATTTAATCATGCACTGAACCTCATGTATGAACATTATTTTCAGAGCTGGATTTGAGCTCAAGCCCAGGAAGCTCGAGACCAGGCACGTGCGGGGGGGGTGGGGGGTGGGGGGGGGGGGGGTGGGGGAGCACCTGCCCCCTTTGTCCGAAGTGCCCTTTTTCCGATCTTTCGTCAGATTTTACCGTTCAAAACTGTTATACTGTGATACATATCAGGCACTAGGACCGTGCGGAGGCAGCCGCCTCAGACTTAAGCCTATTTTCCTTTAGACCCGCTTACAAGCTCACTGATTGGCTCTGCCGCATCATGCTAACGTGTGATTGGTTGTCCCTGCTGTCCGGTGTTTTGCCTACGGGCAGGAGTCTGCGTTCGTCTACCTGTAAGATTTTTTTTCTGCCTGCTTCACATCACCTGGATGAATTTTAATATCAAAGTTTTTGTTTAAGTGCGTTTGAGTCCGTGGCTAGCGTGTGTGGAGCAGAGTCAGGTAGCTGCATGTCTGAGACAGAAAATGGGACATGAGAGACTTCTCCTGAAGTGTTGAAGAAACTCACAACAAAGTATCACAGTTGTTGATATTTCTCACTCTAGATTCTCCGGGTCATAACTTTTGAATTACTAATCGAATAAAAATAATTCAAACAGTTTCTAAAAGTACGTAAAACGAGCGTTTCAACGAGGTATTACATGATGTAATTCATGTTACTCCAAAAATCGCTATTAGAGGGAAACCAGCTTTGCAGCATCACAGAAAGAAACGGAGCGAACCGCGACGGGAGAGCAGAGAACCGAAGGGGGAGATAGTCTGATCATCTTCAACAACAGCTTTTATAAAGTTATGGAAACAAACGTCACAAATAAAATCCACCTGGTTGGTCAGGTGTCCCAGAAGGCTGTTGTAGATGGTGACATGGGGAGGGACAGATTACAGTCACACTGGTTTTTATTAGAACACTCAACTGTTTACTAAATGATTCAGCTTCATTCCAGCATTATTTATACGTACAATATATATTTATTTAGCTGAAAATATAATTTTATCAGTGCAGAATTTTATTAGTTGACTTTTTGTAATAAAATGTTTAGCTTTCACCTTTTATTTAGCTTATTGATCTTCATAATGCTGGTAGAAATGTAGCTACAGTTGTGATGTATGAGTGTTTTCTTACCTTGTATTTATTTTACTGTATCCCGTTCTTAGACCTGTGGTCACAGACAGTCATTAAACTGGTAAACGTGAGGCCAGGGTTCACACTGTTTTCTGAGTGTTTGCAACACAGTTCTGATTTTAAATAGTTCTTTTGAAATAGTTTGCTCAAGTCATTTAGAAGTTCCTGTTTAGTAATAAATGTAAAGAAAATTCAAATCTGTTTTTTTTTTCATTTCATTTTCAGTTTTACAGACTTTAATAAACATAAACACTAAATACAAACCAGCCACTGAAGGCTGAGGTTGTTCTGAAAAAAGGAGCAGAGTTGCAAACATTTTACACTTTTATTACAATTTTACAGCCATAAAACAACACAAAAAAACAGTTAATTTATGGTCATAAGAGTGTTAACTGTGATAAATTTCCGTCTCCCACAAATAGATGGTAAAAGTGAATGTGAGCATAATTATATACGTTTTATGACTATATTATGTATTTTTTTATTATTGACTATTACTCCAAAGTGTTCAAATGAAGGCAACTGGACTTCTTTGGTTTCTTTAAAACATTTCACTTCTCCTCTGAGGAGCTTTGTCAGTTCTAACTAGAATTTGGGAGAGTCAAGCTTATTAGCTGTAGCTGTCTGTTGTTATTTAACGAGCAGAAACTACTCTGAGTACCCCGCCTCTCCATATCCTGATGAGTCGTTGGCCTCTACTGAGGGTGAGTCGTTGTGTTGATTAGGTGCAGGAAAGTGTGACCTAGACTGAAACTGCTTAGGAATGAGATCCAAAGCTGCATTATAGGTGCTGGAAAGGTGAATCCTAAGCCCCTCCCCTATTTAAAGTGGGGTTTTCAGGTTTGACATAGATAGCTTCTTTTACTCCTCTCTCAAACCATGTATCTTCTCTGTACAGAATGTGGACTTTGTCATCTTCAAAGGTGTGTCCCTTGTCCTTCAGGTGTAGGTGGACTGCAGAGTGTTGACCTAAAGAGGCGGCTCTCCTGTGTTGTGTTATGTCAATCAATCAATCAATCAATCAATTTTATTTGTAGAGCGCCTTTCGCAATGTTATCAGAAGCCCAAGGTGCTGAACAGCATCATAAAAAACATTCCCAGTACCTGGGCATAAGAGCAAGATAAAAACATAAAATCATAAAATAACAAGCAAGCAATATTACAAATACAGAGAGGTAACAGAATGAGACTATTCAATTAAAAACAAATGGTGGACAAAATAAGATCAAGCATCCTGATCAAAAAGAAGAAGTATTAAAAACCATATTGTCAGGGCAATTCTATGAACCCTACCGCTGAAAAGCAATCAAATAGAAATGAGTCTTTAGACGAGACTTAAAGACTTGAAGGGACGGCGCCTGCCTAATGCTCAATGGCAATTCATTCCACAGAGTTGGAGCAAAAACAGAAAATGCACGATAACCCCTTGATCGATATTTCGACCGGGGGACCACCAGGCGTCCCTGCTAGGCTGAGCGAAGAGACCGAGATGGAGCATACCTGTGCAAAAGTGCAGTAATGTAAGAGGGGGCACTGCCCTGGAGGGCCTTATAAACGAGAGTTAAGATTTTAAATGTAGCTCGATATTGCACCGGGAGCCAGTGCAGAGTATCCAGCACTGGGGTAATGTGATCTTGGCATCTAGTACCTGTCAGGAACCTAGCCTTTGAGTTCTTTACAAATTGGTGCTGTGCAACCATGCACTGGCCCAGACTGGCATACAGAGCGTTACAGTAGTCCAGACGGGGCAGGACAAAAGCATGCAACACAGACTCCAGATGAGCTCTGGACAGCAGAGGCCTGATCCTGGATAGTTGTTTCAGATAATAAAAAAACAGGACCTCACCACCGTATTTACGTGAGTGTCAAGATTAAGTGAGGACTCAGTTTTTATCCCCAAATTACTGACTATTTTCTTTTCATAGGGGGTCAATGGGCCAAGGTCAATATCAGCACCTGAGCCATTTCTTCTGCCAAGATTAAGTAATATGACTTCCGTTTTGCTCTCATTTAGGTGCAAAAAAATTAGAAGCCATCCAACATTTTATGTCCTTCAAACAGTCCAGTAAAGGAGAAACAGATCTGTCCTCCCCACTTCGAAGGGGGAGATAGATCTGGCAGTCATCAGCAAAAAAATGAAATTTCACATTATGCCGACGAAGGAGGACTCCAAGAGGAAGAAAATACACTGCAAATAGGAGAGGACCAAGGACAGAGCCCTGTGGCACACCCCAACAAAGTCTCATGCAGGCTGACATCACCTCACCCATCTGAACACTAAATGTCCTGTCATGAAGGTAGGAGCGAATCCATTGGAGGGCCTGCCCAGTTATCCCCACCCAATGCTGTAGTCGGTCCAGAAGGACTTCGTGGTCGACTGTATCAAAAGATAAGTCCAGCAATAGTAGGACAACATCGTTATCCATGTCACAGGCTAAAAACGTGTCATTAAAAACCATTAAAAGAGCAGATTCAGTGCTGTGACCTGCCCTGAACTCTGACTGAAAGGTCTCCCATAAATCATTTGTGTTCATAAAGGTTATGTTCTTGTGTGATTGTTGTTTTGTTTCCCCAATGTAAAGATCTGGACAGTCCTCACTACAATGGACAGCATAAACGACGCCACTGAGCTTCTGTTTGGGTGTTTTGTCTTCTGGATGGACCATTTTCTGTGTGAGGGGTGTTGTTGGGTTTAAAGTTTACCGGGATGTTGTGTTTGGAGAAGATTCTTCTAAGTTTATCTGAGACTCCTGCCACGTATGTGATGATGGTGCCTTTGTGTAAAGGGTGTTGTTAGGTTGGTAGCAGAGCTCTCATGGTTAGTGGTAAGTTCAGTGAGATCATGGAATGGGATCAAGAATTTTCTACTGACAGGAAAAAGATCTCAGCTAACATAGCTGTAGATCACACTGGATAACCCTCTGTGTTTGCATTTATTTTACTACCTCTTACTAGAGCTGTCGTTAGTAAGTGCAAAGTCAATTTGGTTGTACACCTGTGCAATAGCAATAAATTATCTTGAATACTGTTAAATTTACTTCCTGAATGAGTGACTTTTAAGGCTAAAACAATGGCAGAAGGACGACTTCTTTCCTCTTTTGTAACTCATTGCATCACCACCAGGTATCAGAACAGGACTCAGTATTGGAAGATAATCAAACAACTTGGACTCGGATCAGGGGCAGAAATGTGGTTGTAACATATCTAGATATAAGTCAGATTTATAAACTAAAACAATTATTTATTAATTAACATTAACACTAACATTAATTACACTAATTGATATATTTTTATTATGTTGTTTGAACCCAAGGGTCTCATTTTCTGTTTTCTAACTTGTTGGATTGTGAATCTGTTTAAAAGTTTTGCTCTATAAGTGCCCCTTTTTTTTACTTTGAGCACCCACCCCGTCAAAGGTCTCTGCACGGCCCTGCTCGAGACAATCAGCTTTGTTTTCTGAGCTGAAGATTCGTGCACCTCTGAATAATGAAGCTGAGTTACCGATGATTGTGTGTTTCCTCCGTTTGGCCAGTTGGTTTTAGTCATGTGGAAAGATGACGTTTACTCAGAAAAATAAGCAGGTCTGGAGCAGAAGTTGCTGATTTTGTGACTGATTTCATCTTTCTTTCTTTCTTCTTTTCAGATTAAAAGCTTTAGTGTCAACAGGAGGCAAAAATGTCCAGGCAGCCTGTGACTGGTGAGACACATTAACTAATTTCTCATGTTAGAACCGAGCAGGAACCCAAACTGCTGTTCTAAAGGAAATAACCCAGCAGTTACTCAGCATCACTGCCCCCTGCTGGACACTGTCTGATGTCTTTTCCTAATGTCCAGGCTCTTCTCCCACCTGGACGACCCGTTCCTGGATGACCCTCTGCCCAGAGAGTATGTGTTATACCTGCGACCCAGCGGACCTCTGCTCCAGCAGCTCTCACACTTCTGGAAGCAGTCTCGCCTTTCCTGTGGCAAGAACAAGGCCCACAACATCTTCCCCCACATCACCCTCTGCCAGTTCTTTGTGGTAACGTTCACCCCTTCTGTTCACGCATCAGTCCTCAACCTAAGGGGCGCGGATGCTCACGAGCACCAAACATGATGTGGCACGCTGTAGTTAAACCTGATGAATAAGTGTGTGTGTGTGTGTGTGTGTGTGTGTGTGTGTGTGTGTGTGTGTGTGTGTGTGTGCCTGTCTAAAACAGAAGTGATCACATGAACTGGTGAGCCTCCGTTTTTGGTTTTCAAATCTTGGCTGTTTGCTTCCAGCTGTGCACATCTGCATCTGTCTGAGAAGCAAAACCACACAAATCATTTCTAAAGTTGAAACTAATCCTAACTAACAAGTGTCCAATCCGTCAGGTGGTGCTATGCTAATCCATCTTTAGGAGCTTTAAAGTGGGCTGCCATAAAATATTTTATTTTGTATGGTCACACGTATGACCTCATGTTAGCCATGTTGGCGGCTAACTTAGCCACACCATCAGAGTAAGCAGCAAGTACATAAACCACACAGGTGGTGCTCTTGTCTGGAATTCTAACGGTTTCCTCCTTGGAAAACCTTCCTCGGAGCCGGAGCCCACCGGGGGATGGGTGGGGGTTTAAACTGTCGGGTTCTGTTGGTTCTAGGTGTATTTTAAGCGTTTCTCAGTGATGACTTGAGTGCTAATCGTTTTAACATTGGTAATCTTCCTGAGTTACCGTTTCCAATCCCCTTTTGTGCTCAGTGTGCTGACGAGAAAGTGGAAGCTCTGTCTGACGCTCTCCAGAGCACTGTGGCCAAGTGGAAGGGTCAGATACCCATGCCCCTCCCCCTAGAGCTCTACACCTCCTCCTCCTTCATTGGCCTCTTCGTGGAGGAGCAGATGGCCGAGGTTCTGAAGAGTTTTGCTGCTGACTTTGCCACGGAAGCAGAGTCTAAAGCAGGTTTGTGATTACAGGACGTAAACCCGTTAGCAAACCCAGTTTGTTACTGGGCAGTTTGAACGTTTCTATAATGGAGTAAATATGGATGTGTTTCTTTCCTCCTCCTCCAGATGTTCACGTTGAGCCCCATAAGAAGCAACTTCATGTCACTTTGGCGTACCACTTCAACGACAGTCACCTTCCACTTTTGGAGAAACTGGCCAAAAATATCAACGTGGCGTCCGGCTGTGACTGGCTGGCGGTGCTCCTCTCCAGAGATATTAGATTTGCTAACCACGAGGTAGATGTTTCATCATTACTGAAAATCCTCACTCCCGATCAACCGTTAACCACCTCCCCACTGTAGACGCTCCAGGTGATGTACCCGTACGTGCCTCAGAACGACGACGAGCTGGAGCTGCTGCAGGGAGACTTCATCTTCATGTCCTCGGTGGAGCAGAGCACAGCTAGTGAGGGCTGGGTGTACGGCACGTCGCTGGGCACGGGGCTGTCCGGCCTGCTGCCTGAGAACTACGTGAGCCGTGCAGATGAGTCCGACACATGGGTGGTTCATGGGTAAGGAAGGAGGAAACGGCATTTCAGGCAACTACGCTGGGAAGTGTTAAAGCGACCTGACTAAATAACGCTGAGTTGTTTTTTCTGTCTGATCTCCAGATCGCACTCCCTCCTCAACTGTGCCTCTCCTTCTACCTCTGGTAGCCCTGTGGGTGGGCTATTATTCGATGGACAGCTAAATGACAGTCTTCTGGACAGTCTTATGGATCCGTCCAGCCTTGCTGGCCTCTGTCCTCCGATGCAGGTAACTCGTCAGATTGCAAAATCTGAGCTAAAAGCTGCTCGAGTTATCTTTAAATCTACAAAGTTAAAATAATTATCCCCCTAGGTGTCGCGGCCAACTGGTTCTCCGTCTCTGTCCAGGATGAGGCTGTTTGTGTGTCGCCATGGCGAGAGGATGGATGTGGTGTTTGGTAAACACTGGGTCACTCAGTGCTTTGATTGCAAAGGTTAGCACTCAGAGTAAACAACGACATAAGCTGACACGAGGACTTTGTGGAGTTAGCGTTCACCTCTTTTCGTTTGTGTGTGTGTTTAGGCCGCTACATCCGTTCTAACCTCAACATGCCGTCCAGCCTTCCGGCCAGAAACGGCGGTCACCGGGACTACGATAAAGATTGTCCAATTACTGTGTTTGGCTCCACCCAGGCCCGACTAGTAGGTCTGTATGACTCGTGTTGAGTTGATACATACGTACAGCCTGTAAACAAATAATGATGTAAACAATGATGTGTTCTGTCTGATTTCAGGGGAAGCCCTGTTAGAAAGCCACACGGCTGTAGACTTTGTTTACTGCTCTCCCTCTCTTCGCTGCATCCAGACTGCTCAGAACATTCTGCAGGGTTGGACCTCCTCTTTTTGTCAAATTCTAGCTCCTTTGAAAAGAAGAAAATACACAAACATGTGCTTCTTTTTCCTGTTGAATGTGTGGCAGGTCTCCAGCAGGAGACAAAGACAAAGATCCGTGTGGAGCCTGGCTTGTTTGAATGGACCAAATGGGTCTCAGGCACATGTTTACCCACCTGGATCCCACCGGCTGAGCTGGCGGCCGCTAACCTGAGCGTGGACACAACCTACAGGTGTGAAGCCTGGCTGACAGCAGCGTTCTGTCTTTGATGCTACAGTGTAATATATTATGCTGTTTGTCCCCAGACCTCATGTTCCAGTGAGTAAGTTGTCGGTGTCGGAGTCCTACGACACCTACATCAGCAGGAGCTTCCAAGTGACCCGAGAGATTCTGGCTGAGTGCAAAAATCAGGGTAAAGCGTAACCATGGTGATGGCCCACATTTATCTTCAGGCTGCCACTTTCCCACTTAGATGGATGCATTTAAACACTTTTTACATTTTCTTGAGTAAAAACAGGCACATTTAGCACCTACTGAAATAATAAAACTCTAATCTTGGAAGTATTTATGGAATGTGTCTCCATGTTCTCCACCTCTTTCACACAGGAAATACGGTCCTGATAGTGGCCCATGCTTCCTCCCTAGAGGCTTGCACTCGCCAGTTACAGGGCCTCAGCCCCCAAAACTCCAAGGACTTTGTCCAAGTTGTCCGAAAGGTCCGTTGTCTGCTTTAGCTCCTTTTCATCTCTGCTGTAGCCTCTTCAGCTTTCCTCCATTCAGCGTTCATAACAGCCAGCACCTCTGTCTGCCTCATTTCCAGATTCCTTACTTGGGATTTTGTGCATGTGAAGAACTGGGAGAGACAGGCGTGTGGCAGCTGGTCGACCCCCCCATCTTGCCCCTGACACATGGACCCAATCACAGTTTCAACTGGAGGGAAATGCTAATGCAAGACTGAAGGATGTTCTGTTGTGTTCCTGGTTTTTTGTGTTTGTTTTTGTCATGTTGAACTGCTGAAACTTATTTATTTTTATCCTTTAACATTTCTAGAATTCCAGTCAAACTGACAAAAGGACAAAACACACACACACACGCGCGCACGCGCGCGGTCTGGCTTCCATCAAAGACTTCATGCAAAAATAAATGTATGTATAAAATAAGCGCTAATCTATTTAGATGCACTGCTCAGGAAGGAGACGCACAGCCTGTGTGAAGGCAACGTGCTTGGATGAAGGTCTGTTTTCTTGTGGCACTTATCAGTGAGGAATATGGACGCGCTACAGAAAAACACAGGACGCTTCTGTAGAAACGTACCATTTGAAGGTTTTTATTTTGACTAGCGAAGCGCTGGCTGTGGCCCCTCGCGTGGGAGGTGAAGACTCCGCTGTTTTCTCACACACTGTGACATGAAAGAGTTGAGAACCACAGGAGGATTTTTCCACATGTTGGAACTGATTATTTAACTTGCAGCGACTGCCCCCTTGTGAAAAAGCACAAAAGAGAGGTTGACAATCAGACAGGGGAGCACCGACCTTCATTGTTTCTGAGGTGAATCGTTTATTGCTCCTTTTTAAACTTCCCTCTAAAATGTCATATCGAATTCTTCAGCGCTCATGACCCCAAGTGAATATTTTAAGCCTTCTACAAAACCTCAGCTCAAATTATTTATTGCATTTTAGCCAGGTTGAGGAAATAACGTTCAGATTGATGTTGCATCAACTATCTTAAGGTGCCTCAATTATTATTAATATTATTATTATTATTATTGGTCTGTTTTTCAGTTGTGACCCTGGAACTATGTAAACCCCATAACCACCTTGCTTTAATTACATTTCTTATGATTTTTGCTACATCTGAAGATTTAAACACTTATACCGGTTACTTGCTCTGTATGACTGAAAATCTATTCATGCTCTATAAATCAATAAAGCAACTTTGTGGAGCTGTGAGAAGTTTTACATTCATATCACGTAGAAACAAATGGGTAAGTGGTGTGTTAGAACTATGAGGGAACAATGATGACAGATAAAACACACATGTGGAACATTTAATGGTTTTTATCTTACGGAAAGATCCGCAGATTAGTGCTGAGGAAGAGAAAAAAGTTTTAAGAGTTGAATGAAAAAGGTCAAAAGCAAACTATTTCAACCCGACAAAGACTGCATTTCATGTTATAAAAACAGTTTTCTTTTCTATACCAGGGAAACTCAGGAGTCGTTTGGCTGCTTCAGCAGAAATATCTGCAACAGGAAGTTATTTAATCCTTCACAATAAGAGTCTGAAAAGGCAGCAGTCTTGGAACCAGACCCCTACAATTTTGGGGATTTTATGAAGCCAACACGGAAGAGGCAAAAATTGCAGTTCCACTCTCATCCACTAGGGGCTGGAACCACAAGTAAACAAATCCTCTTTTACTTCCATGTTCTCCTCCTTGAACCGTCACCTTATCGTGGTGGAGGAGTTTGAGTGCCCTAATGATCCTAGGAGCTATGTTGTCTGGGGCACTTAGTGCCCCTGGTAGGGTCTCCCATGACAAATTGGTCTTAGGTGAAGGGTGAGACAAAGAACGGTTCGAAGGATCTTTCATGGCGGTGAAAACGAAGAGTCGGAGTACCCGGCCCGGAGGGTTACCGGGGTCCCACCCTGGAGCCAGGCCTGGGGTTGGGGCCCGTGAGCGAGCGCCTGGTGGCCGGGCTTTCGCCCATGGGGCCCGGCCGGGCCCAGCCCGAACCGGATACATGGGCTCGTCCAACTGTGGACCCACCACCCGCAGGAGGAACATGAAGGGTCCGGTGCAATGTGAATCGGGTGGCAGACCAAGGCGGGAGCCTTGGCGGTCCAATCCCCGGACAAGAAAACTAGTTTTTGGGACATGGAACGTCACCTCGCTGGCGGGGAAGGAGCCGGAGCTTGTGGCAGAGGTTGAGCGGTACCGGCTAGATATAGTCGGACTCACCTCGACACATTGCATTGGCTCTGGAACCCGAGACCTGGAGAGGGGTTGGACACTCTACTTTGCTGGAGTTGCTCCGGGTGAGAGGCGGAGGGCTGGGGTTGGCTTTTTGTTAGCCCCGAGACTCTCTGCCTGTGTGTTGGGGTTTACCCCGGGGGACAAGAGGGTAGCTTCCTTGCGCCTTCGGGTCGGGGAACGGGTCCTGACTGTTGTTTGTGCTTATGGGCCAAATATCAGTTCAGAGTACCCACCCTTTTTGGAGTCCCTGGGACGAGTGCTAGATAGTGCTCCATCAGGGGACTCCATTGTCCTGCTGGGGGACTTCAATGCTCACGTGGGCAATGACAGCTTGACCTGGAGGGGTGTGATTGGGAGGAACGGCCCACCTGATCAGAACTCGAGCGGTGTTTTGTTATTGGACTTCTGTGCAAGCCGCAGTTTGGCCATAACGAACACCATGTTCGAACATAAGGATGCCCACCGGTACACTTGGTACCAGGGCAGCCTAGGTCACAGGTCGATGATAGATTTTGTAGTCGTATCATCTGACCTGCGGCCGTATGTTTTGGACACCCGAGTGAAGAGAGGGGCGGAGCTGTCAACTGATCACCACCTGGTGGTGAGTTGGATCAGATGGCAAGGGAACATGCCGCGTAGACCTGGCAGACCCAAACGCATAGTGAGGGTCTGCTGGGAACGCCTGGCAGAAGAACCTGTCAAGACGGTCTTCAACTCCCACCTCCGGCAGAGCTTTGACCACGTCCCGAGAGCAGTGGGGGACATTGAGTCCGAGTGGGCCTTGTTCCACTCTGCGATTGTCGAGGCGGCTGTTGCTAGCTGTGGTCGTAAGGTGGCCGGTGCCAGTCGTGGTGGCAACCCCCGTACCCGCTGGTGGACACCAGAGGTTCGGGGAGCCGTCAGGCTGAAGAAGGAGGCCTACAGGGCGTGGCTGGTCTGTGGGTCTCCGGAGGCAGCAGACAGGTACCGGATAGCCAAGCGGGGTGCAGCAGTGGCAGTTGCCGAGGCAAAATCTCGGGCGTGGGAGGAGTTTGGTGAGGCCATGGAGAAAGACTATCGATCGGCTCCAAAGAGGTTCTGGCAAACTGTCCGGCGCCTCAGGAGAGGAAGGCAGCAACTCGCTCACACTGTTTACAGTGGGGAGGGGGAGCTGCTGACGTCAACTGAGGCTATAGTCGGACGGTGGAAGGAATACTTTGAGGAGCTCCTCAATCCCACCAATGCGCATTCCGAGGAGGAACCAGAGCTGGGAGGCCTGGGGATGGACTGTCCGATCTCGGGGGCAGAAGTTGCTGAGGTAGTCAAACAACTACACAGCGGCGGAGCCCCGGGGGCGGATGAGGTTCGTCCTGGGTATCTCAAGGCTATGGATGTTGTAGGGCTGTCATGGTTGACACGTCTCTACAACATTGCGTGGTCATCGGGGGCAGTTCCTAGGGAGTGGCAGACCGGGGTGGTGGTCCCCATCTTTAAGAAGGGTGACCTGAGGGTGTGTTCCAACTATAGGGGGATCACACTCCTCAGCCTCCCTGGAAAGGTCTACGCCAAGGTACTGGAGAGGAGAGTCCGATCGATAGTTGAATCTCAGATAGAGGAGGAGCAATGTGGTTTTCGTCCTGGCCGTGGAACTGTGGACCAGCTCTATACCCTTGCAAGGGTGATGGAGGGGGCATGGGAGTTTGCCCAACCAATCCACATGTGCTTTGTGGATTTGGAGAAGGCTTATGACCGTGTCCCCAGGGGCACCCTGTGGGGGACGCTCCAGGAGTATGGGGTGGGTGGCTTTCTGTTGAGGGCCATTCAGTCCCTTTACCAGAGGAGCGTGAGTTTGGTCCGCATAGCCGGTAGTAAGTCGGACCTGTTCCCAGTGAGGGTTGGACTCCGCCAGGGCTGCCCTTTGTCACCGGTTCTGTTCATCACTTTTATGGACAGAATTTCTAGACGCAGCCGTGGTGTGGAGTGTGTCGAGTTTGGTGGCAGGAGAATCTCGTCTCTGCTTTTTGCGGATGATGTGGTCCTCCTAGCTTCATCCAGCTCTGACCTTCAGCTCTTGCTGGGTAGGTTCGCGGCCGAATGTGAAGCGGCTGGGATGAGGATCAGCACCTCCAAATCTGAGACCATGGTTCTCGACCGGAAAAGGGTGGCTTGCCACCTCCGGGTCGGGGGAGAGGTCCTACCTCAAGTGGAGGAGTTTAAGTATCTCGGGGTCTTGTTCACGAGTGAGGGTAGGAGGGATCGGGAGATCGACAGGCGGATTGGTTCGGCGTCTGCAGTGATGCGGACGCTGAGCCGATCTGTCGTGGGGAAGAGGGAGCTGAGCCAGAAAGCCAGGCTCTCGATTTACCGGTCGATCTACGTCCCAATCCTCACCTATGGTCATGAGCTTTGGGTAATGACCGAAAGAACGAGATCGCGGATACAAGCGGCCGAAATGAGTTTCCTCCGTAGGGTGGCCGGGCTCAGCCTTAGAGATAGGGTGAGGAACTCGGACATTCGGGAGGGACTCGGAGTAGAACCGCTGCTCCTCCGGATCGAAAGGAGCCAGTTGAGGTGGTTTGGGCATCTGGTCAGGATGCCTCCTGGACGCCTCCCCGGGGAGGTGTTTCGGGCATGTCCTGCCGGCAGAAGGCCCACCGGGTCAACCCAGGACACGTTGGAGAAGTTACATCTCCAATCTGGTCCGGGAACGCCTTGGGGTCCTGCCGGAGGAGCTGGTGGACAAGGCTGGGGAGAGGACGGCCTGGAGCTCCCTAGTTGGGATGCTGCCCCCGCGACCCGGACCCGGATAAGCGGAGGAAGACGACGACGACGACGACGACGACGACGACGACTTCCATGTTACAAATACCAGATTCACAGCAGAAATAAACATGTTTACAGCCTGGTTCAGAAAACCATTCATGATAACTCGGGGGTGTTGCAGCTCTGTATGAGTTTTTTCATCTCTTCTATTCTGCCAAGCAGAGTAGGTAGCTGCGTTCATTTTGGTAGATTAGCCTGAAGAGTTCTGGGGTCCAGTTTGTCAGACCTTGTTCAGACAAGGTGCAGCTTGGGTGTTGGGTGATTGAGTGTTTAATCTGACCACACACACATACACATAGGTGCTGCTCAGGGTGGCTATTCCTTTTCTAAAAGGAAGGTGAATTTTGAGTAGAAGTGGGCCAAGTGGTTTGCTCCACAGTGAAGGAGGGTGTTTTTTTCTGTTGGCTTGACTTCAGGTAGAGAAGGGTTTTATTTTTCTTCTTCCCCTGGTTCAGAGGGGGATTTTTATTACAGCTTTCCCCTCTTTTTCCATATATACATACACTCAACAAAAATATAAACACAACACCTTTGTTTCTGCTCCGATTTTTCATGAGATGGACTTAAAGATCTAAAATTCATTCCAGATACACAATATCACCATTTCTCTCAAACATTGTTCACAAATCAGTCTAAATGTGTGATAGTGAGCACCTGTGCTTTCCTGAGATAATCCATCCCACCTCACAGGTGTGCCACATCAAGATGCTGATCCGACATCATGAGTAGTGCACAGGTGTACCTTATACTGCCCACAATAAAAGGCCACCCTGGAATGTGCAGTTTGGTCTCACAGCAAAATGCCACAGATGCCACAAGCATTGAGGGAGCGTACAATTGGCATGCTGACAGCAGGAATGTCAACCAGATCTGTTGCTCGTGCATTGCATGTTCATTTCTCCACCATAAGCCGTCTCCAAATAGCCTGGCAAGCCAGACTAAATAAATGTATTATTTAGTCTGGCCGCGCTCCATTGACGGCTCTCGATTGTGGGGCAGGTTCTACCGTTGTCTTTCAAATGATCTCTGCATTCCACTGGACAATGAATGTGACATACTCTTGTTTCACTCTGTTGCATCATCCCACCCACCAGGCATATAGAGTGCCCTGATTGGCCCACAAAGCGGATAAAGCTCTGTGATTTGTTCACTAAGCAGATAGAGCACTATGATTGGCCCACCATTATGGACCAATCACAGCTCTTTATGTGTTTGAAACCCCTCTAGAGAGCTGTGATTGGCTAGCCAGAGTCCTGGTAGGAGCTGCAGAGGTTCCAATGGAGCATGCCTAGACCAAACTTTGCAAAGCAAGAATTTGGTCTAGTTCACTAGGCTAGTCTCCAAAGGCGTTTCAAGAGAATATGGCAGTACATCCAACTGGCCTCACAACCGCAGACGACGTGTAACCACACCAGCCCAGGACCTCCACATCCAGCAGGTTCACCTCCAAGATCGTCTGAGACCAGCCACTCAGACAGCTGCTGAAACAATTGGTTTGCATAACCAAACAATTTCTGCTCACACTGTCAGAAACCGTCTCAGGGAAGCTCAACTGCATGCTCGTCGTCCTCATCGGGGTCTTGACCTGATTCCAGCTCGTCGCCGTAACAGACTTGAGTGGGCAAATGCTCGCTTTTGATGGCCTCTGGCACGTTGGAGAGGTGTTCTCTTCATGGATGAATCTCGGTTTACATTGTTCAGGGCAGATGGCAGACAGCGTGTGTGGGTGAGCGCTTTGCTGATGTCAATGTTGTGGATCGAGTGGCCCATGGTGGTGGTGGGGTTATGGTATGGGCAGGCATCTGTTATGGACAAAGAACACAGGTGCATTTTATTGATGGTATTTTGAATGCACAGAGATACCGTGATGAGACCCTGAGGCCCATTGTTGTGCCGTACATCCATGAACATCACCTCGTGTTTCAGCAAGATAATGCCCGGCCCCATGTTGCAAGGATCTGTACACAATTCTTGGAAGCTGAAAATGTCCCAGTTCTTGCATGGCCAGCATACTCACCGGACATCCAAGATCATGTTTCATTTGGTTAAAGTTCCAGTTGATAATATCTTGAAAAATCATTGTCAATTTATCATTTGTGACCACTTACAAAACGTTACACACCGCACATATGCATGGCTTCCATGCCAGGCTTTAGTTGTGCTGCTTGCCTGTGTAGCTCTCTGAGGGAAAGTACACAAACACCGCTGCTCTTTGTGTTGGTTTTGGAGTTGCTTTACCATGTTTCGCTCACTAAAAACACCTGAAAAACCTCTGTTAGCTTGATTTAGCATGAAGCTCCTGCTGAGCTTTGACAGAGGCGGAGCATGTAGCGGCCAGGGTGCAGATCACAACAGTCCATAATATTAGTCCAGAGGCAACCAGCATGAATTCAGCCTTGCATGATGACCAGGCGCCCGCTCGGGTGGGCTACCCTTCTTAGCTGGGCTAGTTAAGTTAGCTAATAGCTATGTTCGCTATTTTTTTCCAACCATAACAGCCCCACCCTCAGCTCCACCTCTCTTCCCAGACTGCTGCACCTTCACTCTGAATAAAAGTCAATTGAAGTTCCTACGTGACCTTAAGCTTATAAATTGAAATAATCATATGTGTTGAATTAACAAGATGTTCAAATCAAATGTTTGAATAATCAGTGCATTAATCACTGATGCTTTAAAATTAATATTGTTCCTGCAATGATCCATTTCAGATCTTGTCTACACCGGATCTGTATGTGTTTGATTTAACAAGTTAATCAATATCTACACTCATAGACATTATAATAAAGACATTATAATGAGATAATTATTAATGTTAATACTGACTTCACATAAGTGTTTTAAAACATTCATAAAACGTTCTCACAAGGGGTTAACCATCTTTGTATCTGAAGGATGGCGGGACGTCTGAGAAATGTTTTGAAAATCAAACGTGTCAAATTCTGATTAGCTAAATTTATAAGCAATGTGTTGATAATACAGAATTGTTTCTGGGATTAATTCAGTTTCCAGCTGACTCCCGATTTGGCCAAATCGGGGAAGAAGCTATTTTGAAACCGTCCCATCTTTTGACCTCAGGTCAAAGCCTCTCTGCAATGCCGTGGGTGATGTCACACAAAATGACTCTTCTAAGAGCCATCAAACAGCCTTGGACGCAAACAAGCATTCCAGCTTCCTATCATCACCTGGAGAGATCTCAGACTAGACGAGTCCTCTCAGAGCTAATCTACGGGTTCCTGATATCGAGAGGTCCACTCCACTGGCAGTGTCCATCACGACCTCTTGACCCCCTGGATGGCACACGAATCTCCACATAAGGGTGCGTAGATTCGATACAGACTGCATCAAATGTTTTTTATAAACAAATCTGTAGTTTACCAAACATAAAGCCAAACTCTTTTATGACCCAGACTTCACAAATTCTCTCAGATACTTAAGAAAGGTTTTGCCAAGACATCTAGCTTCCATGACAACATCCCACTCATCACATTAATCCACTTCACATACATATCATTATTCATACCTTGTCATGTATAATCATCAGTTTAGGGAAAAGAAATACATTCATTTTTATTAACTATATACTTGACTGTCTGAATTAATACATAGTGTGTTTATGGTCCCTGAATAAGTAAAGTAACAATCTTCTGATTAAACATTGGAAGATCAGTCAGATCGATGTTTCATATTTATATGGAATTATCACATCTTATTGGTCATTTTAATAAACATGTAGTCAATCATCAACGCTACAGATGGTACCATCTAGTGGCTGACAAGCATATCACACAAATAATTTTACCTTCCATTTTTTTAAGATGGCGATTTCATGTTTCTTATTTGTTTATGTTCTTCTGTAGCCGACAAACGGAGCTAAAACACGTTGTTTTACAAGTATTATTCTCATGTCATGAGTTCTCAAATATTTATATGTTAGAGACTTACGTGAAAAGTTGAACAACTCTGCATCAGCCGAGGTATTCCTTAAATTTGAAGCAAGTAAGCGGTAGTCCTGTGCTATCGGTTAGTTCTGGTCAGCGCTCAGTTTCCCATTGCACTGAGCTCTGCGGGGCAGGGGATGTGCTTAGCACAAAAAAAGGACGTATTGCTTACATTATACATGATGAGACAATCACTGTTACGGATTTCTGAAAAATCCTACATAATTTCTGAAAGGGGAAACCCCGGAAAGATACTTTAATTACAATAAACCAAACATTTTATTTTAATGACAAACTTCTCTATAGGTTTGGTTAAAATTCAGACTTGGATAAATAAACACATTAGATTAATTATAACTATAATGTTTTAAAAATGATTGTAAAATTTCTGTAAAGTGACTCTGTATTTTCTCTGGTTTTGGGGCCAGTATATCCCTAAATTATTGCAAAAGAGCAGTATTTTTGTGTTCAGTAAGACCTCACCAACGGATGGCCATTAGGGTCAAAAATCCTTGGGAGCGCAACTTCCAGCAACATGACGAGCACATCAGACTCCCTTTCATCAATGGCAGCAAGTGAAGAGGTAAATGTGTAAAACAACAACGTTTATTAATGGTGAAAGTTTTGTAACCATAAATCAGTAAATGCAATTTGTCCTCACAAGTTTCCGTAGAAGGAAACATAGCATCTAATACGGTGTTGTCCAGAGACTTAGACCCGCTCCATGTATTTTAAAAGTGATTTTTATGGTTATGTTACAAAGCTGCCAATATTTTTCAACAACCGGGCATCATTTAACTCATTTTCAACAACATTTTGATGGATATTTCCATAGATTATTGGTAAAAACTACACATGGTTACTTTAAGGGTTGAGGGTTAGGTTTATATGATGAACGAACACAGAATGAGAAAGCAGAGTCTATAAACATCAGAATTTTATCAAGTATAAGACATGTTTAAGTTTGATTTGATCACGATATTGCATTAATATTGTTTATTAAATAAGTATTAATAATTTACATGTATAGACTTTGAAGAATTATTCAAATACATTTAATGGAGTTGTTAATATGTAATATGAAATATATATTTTTTATATTGTATATTTTATTTTGAAAGAATTTGTAGGAAATGCTAATGGATTATTTTTCCATCCAGGAGACCTAAAAATAATGGGTCCTTCATATAAATCCCAGACAGAGTATGTGACCATCAATCAAATCAAACCAAATAATTAAATAAAAAATGTATTTAGATTAAAAAAAAAGACCCCCAGTTCTATTTTGGTATTGTTACTTTTGTTGTATTTGATTAAAGGGTTAAATTATTTGAGTAGTTAAAATAGTAATTGAGAAATCCAGATGCATTCATGGTTTTTATGCTGAAAATAAAAGTTGCATACATTAATAAAAAAAAATAAAATAAAATAAATCTATTGCCTCTCTGTCTTTGAACTAATAGTTTGATATCCGGCTCAGCCGATTAAAAATTCCAACTATGCTGGTAACAGTTTGTAATTAAAACCAAAAACAACAAAATAACCAGGACCAGTTCTTTTCTATTGTTGGTACTTTCTCTAAATAAACTTTAAATTTAATTACTTGTAATCTGTCATTTGATTTGAATGATGGCCACTAACGCTGTCTGTAAGAGGTTTATTTGTATTAATTAGGTCAAACTGGATGAAAACACCAAAACTCAATCTGGTCTTCGAGAGTGACGACTTTTCTGCCCTCTGGCGGATTTAATCCGTTATTACAGCAATCATTATGCTTGCACTTTCTGTAGAATCCTTCAAAATAAAACATACCACAACATATCAGGAGAGCCACAACTTTACTTATACAAACTACTTAATTAAAATATATTTATTTATTTTTGTAGTTCTCTGTTTTAAACTAGCCCTGCGGTGGACTGGCTCTCTGTCCAGGGTGTACCCCGCCTGATTGCCCATTGACCACTGGAGATAGGCGACAGCTGTTACAAACAGTCAGATATAATAACAGTGTTTTAAAATGATTGTTTATTAAATAAAAGCAACAACAAACTGTACTCTCTGCACGCTGCCTTCTCATATTAACTGAGCAGGGAGTGAGGTGGTGGGGGCTCCAAGCCTATATTTGCCTTGGTTCCCAAATGCCTTGATACGGCCCTGGATGTGGGACTGACCCCTGGGGTGATCTGATTCTATCACATGTATAATATTAAATGCTTATGTATATTATTGCTTTTCACTGGTAAAAATGTGTATTGGTGATAAATCTACCTACTTTTTTCTTTTC
The DNA here is from genome assembly GCF_043380555.1 of Nothobranchius furzeri. Taxonomy (NCBI): domain Eukaryota; kingdom Metazoa; phylum Chordata; class Actinopteri; order Cyprinodontiformes; family Nothobranchiidae; genus Nothobranchius; species Nothobranchius furzeri. Next base: position 47,672,399 of record NC_091750.1, on the reverse strand, counting down.
AAGCACTTTGTTTTGTTTTCTTGAATTTAATTTCCTGCCCTTTCTCTCTCTAACCTTCCTGCATGCTGCATGTTTTCTCCTTCTTCCAGAAAAACTGTTTCCTAGATTTCCTACTTCCTAACTAATCAGCCAAACTACCGAACGCAAAAAATAAATAAAAATAAAAATAAAATAAAAATAATAATAAAAAGTTTAATATGCGCTGCGCTCCAGCAGCAATGAGTTGAAATCACCGGGGCATATTATGAACTCAGCTGAAAAGTACATGAAGTACCAGAGAATATGGGCTGATATAAACGATCGCAAATGAATTACTTTGTTTTGGTGGAGCGATTTTGTGAATGTAACAGCGGCCGTGTGCAGGACGCAGCTGGAGTATTTGAGCCAGTACCGAAGCGTCCTCTCTGCTCATACAATGCCCGCAAAGCTGAGTCCATAAATAACGTAATATATGTGGATACTGGATCTTTTTTCAGGCTTCCCGCAATTCGAATTTTTAGGAAACCCACATCTTGATTCTGGGTTTAAAAATGCATTGTAATTACCGCGTTGCTGACAATTGTACTGAGTAAATATTACCATTTTCTTTCCCTGTAATGCCTTACATTACCACATTACAGCAAAAAGCAATGCATTACAGTAATTAATTACTTTTGTACCGCATTACTCCCAACACTGATTATATTATATATATTATTATTTCCCATGATAGCATCAAAAACACCTGTTTATAAGGTGTGAGAGACTCATTCCGCACTAGATGGCGCCACTGACCAATAGTAATCCAAACCGGAAGTCTGGGTCAGCAAACATGACACTTATTTAAAGTTTTGACACTTTTCCACAACAAAACATTTTCTATCATTAGTAAAAAAAAAAAAGTTAAATTCGGTGTTTATAAAATATGAAGCATTATATTACATTGTGTCAGCACGAGGAAACTATTGTGTTAAAAGAAAAAGTGGTTATTGACCATTAGAATATTTTTATCCGTTTGATTAGACATAATTAAATTTTTACCCTAATTTTAAAAATATTTTTCTGTTGAGGTTTTCAATAAATGATCAGCTTCGTCACAGCAGAATGCAAACAATCACTGTTTTAATTAGCTGTGGAGCTTCAAGTTCTCTCGGGTTTTACTGAGCTAAAAAGTATATTGAGCAAAAGATTCAAATAACAGACAAGTAAAACAATTTATTAATACAACCTAAAACCCTTTAGTAAGACTTGGGTCAGACTACAGCTTGTTCATGGGGGAAGACTACAGTCAAGTAAATAAAAGTAAATCAAAACTAAAATAAGTGCTTTCAAAATAGCTATCAAAGGGATACGATTTTCAGATTTCTAAATCGTTTTCTTGAACCAGTATGTGTTAAAATGCCTAGAATACTGCGCTTGCAACTTCAGAGTGGTCTGATCTGACCCACCTAGCACTGCAGTCTGCTTCCAGCACATTTCCTGTATGTTTAAGATCATGAACACAGCAGATTCGTTTATTCAGGGATGAGTCGCTCCTGTAGACACTAATGAAGGCTGGGGGAAATGTTTCAGCTGTTAGACTAAGATGTTAAAAAGACGAACGCACAGCAAGGAGATGAGTTTTGCTTCGGATTCTACTAAACAGACACTAGGGGGGTGCTACTTTCCCTTTAAGTGTGTGAATGAGTGTATTGTAAAGTGCCTTGGGGGGTTGTAGAACCCTAAAGAGCTGCTATATAAATACAGACCTTTTAACATTTCGAAGTTACATGAATTAATGAAATGAAATGACGGGATCTTTATTTCTGTCTGCAGGATTCGTATCGGTCAGGGGATCCAATGTCTTCGGACCTCAGTGTCCCGCGTCCTTGGACCCCGTTCTGCAGGTTGAAAAGAAGAGAAATTCTTTTAGAGACTGCCGTTCTCCATGTTGGCTAAACTATCAGCCAAGAAGCAAGTAAACAGAATTAAAGTGAAGGTTAGGTACTTGTTGCTAAGAAAACACACAGATGCCAAGAAACGGCTCTGGATCTGCTCCTCATTGGACATTGGGGTCATGTGACTTTTCTGCTTAAGGATTTTTATTCATCCAGAAGATTACTTATTTATTTGGGTGAAAATCTTGTGTTCAAGCCTGTTTTTCTGACCTCACGTGAGCTCATATCATTGCTGTGATTCAGCAAACTTGAACTAACACCCCTTCCTTTAACAACTGAAGATCTTTTTATTTTGGAATATTCACACTGAGGGGGTGTTAAACATCACCGTTAGAGGGTTAGGTTTGGACAAAGCTGTCACGAGTTAGCGAGGCCGTCCCGTCTTATCCAGGCTTAACTCCTTCAAAGGATGTGGATCTGCTGCAGCCAAGCAGGAGTCTGCAGGACTTTATTCAGCGGCTTCAGCTTTCAAGGTTGCGGTAGCTTTTTAAATTTTATTTATTTTTTTATTTAACCAGGAAGCTCCCATTGTGAATAAAAACCTCTGTTTCAGAGGAGTCCTGGCCAAAGTGCAGCAAAAGTTACAGTTACAACATGTTTCAGTTACACAGACGTGTACAAAGTTACAGCAGGCAGTTACAACACGGGGAATCCGTCCCAGGGATTTCTAGTTCTGTGTTGCAAAACGCTTTCTGCTTTCACTCAGGCATTATGGGAAAACTGGGATTCTCAGAAACTGGGTAAATGAGAACTAGAAAGATCTGCAAAAGGATTCATTGTCTTCTAAAAGTCCTTGTCCTGCTTTTCCTTAACCCTGAAATGTCTTAGCTGCAACATTAAATCAGATGTTCAGTCTAATGCAGACATTGTAGTTTAACGTGGATAATACCAGTGTTTTGTGCTCAGGCTGTCCTGTGAACTGAATTTGCAGAAACACAGCCGTTATGTATTTGATCTGAGGCTATTCAAGAGAAAAAAACTAAAAAGAGCAACTTCTGAGTCCCTCTGGATAATGTCTTTGAGCTGTTTGGAGCGAGGGAGGGGAGGATCGGGGAGGAGGGTGTAGGTGGAGTAGGTTGGAGTCCCACACAAGGGGAACCAGTGGTGAAGGAGCCGTTTCATGCAGCGTGCTCCTCTCTTTATGCCTCTCTGTGATCCCTGAGCGTCTGCTTTGCACCTGTGTGGCTCAGCTCTGCCTGCAGTCTCTCATTCTCACAGGTTGGTTGTCTGCATTGCCAGGTTAGCAGCTCGAGCTGCAGAGGAGACGCAGAGCTGGAACATTAACAAGTCAGATCCAGGGAGCTGAGTTTGTAGAGTTGTAGCGTCCGTCTTCAGACGCGTGAAATCTGAGGAACACAGCTGTTTGGACTGGAGGACGGACAGCAGACCGGTGGAAGACGGTGAGTTCGTCACAAACAACCAGAAGCTACTTTCTGATTTCACCTGCTTGTGAAAACTTTTCTAACAACAAACTGAACAGAGCTGCCCAGCTACGGTTGATCTTCATGTGTGTGTGTCTGTTGTGTTTATGTGAGGTGTTGCCTGGTCTGTGCTGGAGCTTCAGAGTGGACACACACACACACACACACACACACACACACACACACACACACACACACACACACACACACACACACACACACACACACACACACACACACACACACACACACACACACACACACACACACACACACACACTCAGATTTTGGTGCCATATTTGTCCCTGGGGAATTTCAACATTTCGGTGTGTATTGTAGAAAAGTGAAGTTGTGTGTGTGTGTGTGTGTGTGTGTGTGTGTGTGGTGACGGTGGGTGGACCCACATGCAGGCGACGCTCCAGAAGCAGATGGATGATGAAAATAAATGACTTTATTTAGCAAAGCCCAAGCGCTTCAGCGGCTGCGTGTCCAGGAAGCCGTGACACATCTACACAACCTACAGAAACACGAAGAGAAACAACACATCTGGAACTTTTCTGACAGAGGTGATGATTAACTTAAAGCAGGTGTGGAGGTTAGTAAACTGGACCAGGAGCCAAAGGGACATCATGTATACTTGTTTGCATTCGGCTGCAAGTGGAGCACCAGAGAGACGTTGGTGGTTAATAGTTTGCTGAACTAACTGCCAGATTGGTTCAGCTTCTTGTTTAAAGACAATAAAGTTAAACACCAGATGTTCCTGGCAGATTAATGTGATGGTAGAATCCCACTCCGAAAAATATGTGAGAGAAAAACAGAGCAGAGTTTTCAATATCAGAGCAAAGTTCACCTCCAAAGCCGTTGGATCTGATCCACAGCTGGATTCCAGTCGTCCTAATACCTGAAACCTCATCATTAAAATTACATTTTATTTTACAGCCATAAACAACAACATAATCTCAATTTATATCAAGTGTTCTGCCACGGTAGAGCATCCAAACATCCCGCCAAGCACAACTTTTCTATAATGGCTATAGCAGAATCTAACAAAGCGTCATTAATATTCACTCAGGCCAGAGTCCTGCTGAGGGTTAAACCGACGGCTCCATTTTTATAGAGTTTTTCAAAAATGCATCATTTTCTGTGATGTCAGTCTAAATGGTGATTCTGATCACAAATTTATTTTTTCCATGTTCGGACACTCAATTAGAAAATGACGGTTTGATTTCATCATTATGAGTCACACTAAAAAACACCTTTTAGGCTTATCTTTCTGCTGCTGATGTGCACCATAAAGTTGTTTTTTCTTAAGGAAAACCTGTTGCTGAATTCTGACTCATGCGTAAAAAAACCTCCCGAGGTTAAGCTGGCTGAAATGTCCTGTGTCAAAATGTACATGCTGTCCCAGGACATCCTGCAGGAAAACAACTTTTCTAGCGCTTTTGTTGTTGCGTCTCTGCAGAATCCACCGCTCTTAGAAACACGTTACCTTGACATCCTTGTTGCAAATGAGTAAAATAATCAAATCTGCAACGGTAGAAGACAGAGAACAATGAATTTTACCTAAATGCTGATTTACTGTAGCTGAGCAGGAAATGTGATATAAGGTTTAGTCAGCGAGCAACAAAAACAATAAAAATGGATCCATTTACAGAAAAGGTGGAGGTGGTTGTTGGGAAGAGAACGGCATGTTTCGGTCTCTGCATGCCTCACATTCTTAGCTGCTGACCTCTGCAGAAAATAACAACAGCAAGGCTTGAAGGTCACTGTGCCACAGCCGACCTGTTACTGGTACCATTTTGCAAACTCTGCTCTTTTTTTCCTCTGAGGAAGTTCAGCAGCTACAGCGCAGCTGGTGATGAAGTGTATGGATTTAGGGAGTTTAAAGTTGTCGAGCGTGGCTTATCTGACCCACTTTATCTTCTTACTGCAGGCAGGAATAAGGTTCTCATCAGAAACAATGATCTCAGTTTTATCAGGAAGTCCCATTTATCTGGATCAGTGAAAGGGCTGTGGTCTCATTCTACGGTGAAGCTCGTGCAGCAGGTGGATGGAAGGCAGTTGGTGATTTCCATCAGATGTTTAGAAGAGAGAGAAGTTAGAGGAGTTAAATAAAGGATATTTCCATCATGGCTTCATGTTTGCATTCAAAACTCACACATTTATCCAGAGACCTGCAGGAGGATCACCAGAAGCCAAGTGTTATTTTAATGTTTGACTCCAGACCACACGGGGAGCAGATGTCTGAATGTTCTAAATGTACATTAATATTTATGACTGTTCTGGCTGTGTTTGCTCTCAATGCTTCTCAGTGACCTTTCATTTCTGGCTTTCCCCACTGGTGCCTGAACATGGACAGAAAAATGTGCAGATTTATCTCCTACAGAAGGCCCATGGCATTCCTGACAGTATTCCCTTTCACTCTATAGAGTGTGAACTAAGATCATCTTATGAGTTCTTATGGTCGAATCTTAAAAATGGTAAATTTGTATAAAACTACCCCTGAGCCCTTCATTGTTGTTAATTTTGATTACTTAGGACATCCTGTTGTAAAAGTAACCACCCTAATAAAATAATCCCCGTTCCGCCTGCAGACCGCACGCTTTCGTTCAGCTGTAAAATACGAGCCCTCTGCTTCCCCTTTTCTCCCTTCATTCTGACCTTTTGATCTCTCCTCATATCTATTTTCTGCCTCCTTTATCTCCTGCTCCGCTCTTCCTTTTCTGTCAGTTATTGTTAGGCGTCTCTCTGCTCCAGTCAACGGTTGTGTGTCCGTCAGATTCCAGCTGGTGGTTTTAACCGGTACAAACTCAAACTTTTAATTTGTCTGGGGATAGAATTATTCTTAAAAATGTTTCTTTCAGGGCTGCGCAGTGGCGCGGTGGTTAGAGCTGTTGCCTTGCAGCAAGAAGGTCCTGGGTTCGCTTCCCGGCCTGGGATCTTTCTGCATGGAGTTTGCATGTTCTCCCTGTGCATGTGTGGGTTCTCTCCGGGTACTCCGGCTTCCTCCCGCAGTCCAAAAACATGACTGTTAGGTTGATTGGTCTGTCTAAATTGTCCTTAGGTGTGAGTGTGTGTGTGTGTGCGTGTGCGTGTGATTGTTTGTCCTGTGTGTCTCTGTGTTGCCCTGCGATGGACTGGCTCTCTGTCCAGGGTGTACCCCGCCTGATTGCCCGTTGACCGCTGGAGATAGGCACCAGCCCCCCCTGCGACCCTACGTGGACAAGCGGGTTCAGACAATGGATGGATGGATGTTTCTTTCACAAAAAAAAAAAAAAAAAAATATATATATATATATATGTGTGTGTGTGTGTGTGTGTGAGCAGCAAAAAACGTAATAAGCATAAATAACCTTTTGTTCGTCCCTCTGTTCTTCCTGATTAATTCCAACCTTCTCCATCAACTAAAGAATTTCCCTCTTTGGGAGATTCTGCATGAATAACTATAACGCAGTGATTTTATAGACATATTTACTGATCTGTGTCTCTAATTTCAGTTTAAATAAATACATACAAATTTACTCTGACAAAGCAAAGCCTGTAGCATTATGTTTTACATGTATTTTTATAACTTTCCCTTAAAGGTTCAGGTGTGCTTAAAGTACAAAAACAAAATTCCTATAATAAAAACTAAACAGAAAAATTATCATGTTATCATTTTGCCTATAAATGTGGTCTGCTTTCCTCCAGAGAAACAATAATTCTGTATTTTTCTTAGGCGAAGACCCTTGTTCTGCTTGAGTTTGACCTCTGTGCGTCTGTTTTCTGAGAAATCTGACTGTGAACTAGAAAACAGAACAGAAATAAGCATTGTCCTGAGGCGGGGTAAAGGGTGTCGCACAGCTTCTACTATTACGGCTCTAGGAAAAGCTCCAGATGCTGCCTTCACGCTCATCTTTGGGTAACACGTGACAGAGCTCCAGAGCGTCGAGGGAGCTCTGCGTCCTTATGAACCGTTTTTGTACCGTTTGGACTCCAGCTGAGATCGCCGTGTTAGAAAAGCAAGAGGTGGCTCTGTGCCTCCTACTGATTACATATTAGTCCACTGGGAGGTGGTGGGGGTGCGGGAGGGGGTGAGGTAGGGACTAAGTGTTTCTGTAGAGAAGGATGTTAAAGTCATCTTCATAGGAAGATTAATGGAGGTGCCATGGAAACTGTGATGGAGGGGAACATGAAGACAGGATGAGGTATTAAAAAAAGGCTAGCATGAAAAAGTGCTAAAGAACAAGTGTGCACCATTTAAAATGACAGATTAGTGAACTGAGCTCAGCGCAGGCTCAATAAAGACAAACTTATCTTTGATGCCAATTTTTGATATATCAATATTAGCACAATTTTAACTTTGAGATTTTATTTTGATTTAGCAGCAAAGTGACAGTGAGTTTTTGCTGCCGATAGGTGGCAGTAGATACCTAAATCGTTGCAAGCAAGCAGTATTTATGTGTTGGAGTAAGACCTTACCAGCAGATGCCCATTAGGGTAAAAAAAATCCCTGAGGAGAACAAACTTTAGCAAAATAACAAGAACATCAGACTCCCTTTCATCAGTGGCAACAACTGAAGAGGTAAATGAGTGAAACGACATTTAAGAATGTGAAAGTTTTGTAACCGTTTGTTACAAATCAGTAAATGTGTTTTGTCCTCATGGGCTCCCGTAGAAGGACACAGGGCATCTAATATGGCTTCGCCCAGAGACTTAGACCTGCTCCCATGTATTTTAGACCTGATTTTTATGGTTATATGTTACGAAGCCGCCAATATTTTTCAACAACTGGGCATCATTTCGTTTTTTTTTTTTTTCAAAAAGTATATTTTATTGCATTTTCAGTTTACTGTACACCTTTCACACATTATTATGTTGTATACTGAAAGTACATTCTGTATAAAATCTTAATGGAACAACAGAACAACAGAACATTTTAACAATTTTGGTTGTGCTTCTGGCGATCCTCTCCAACGTTAGTGCATTTATAGTATTGAAGGCAATATTCACATAGACATGTTTAATAAAACTTTGAGTAAGAAGTCCCCGAATTACACCTTACTTTTGCTTCTCCCATTACAGTCTAAATGCTGGTCAGAAGACCGATTATTTTCCTACTCTCCCACTTTATAAGTCCTTAGCTTTTTATGTCCATCCTCTTAATATATGTTAGAAAAGGTGTCCATATTTCGTCAAATAAATGTTGCTTGGCCTTTAAGATATAGGTAATCCGTTCCAGCGGCATCACCTGTAACATCTGTTTCATCCAATCCTTCACAGTGGGCCTATGGAGCGATTTCCATGCCATAGCTATACACTTTTTTGCTACCATTAAACTAAGATCCAAAAAGACACGCTGACACTTGCTATAAGCATACTCATTAGGGCAAAGTCCTATTAGAAACAATTTAGCATCCAATGGTACCTCCTTTTTGATAATTTTTTCAGTAGAAATTCTTACATCCTCCCAGAACTTTTTGATTTCTGTACACTCCCAAACACAATGATACAATGTCCCTTTATGAACAGCACATTTAACACATGTATCTGGTATATTGCTATTGTATTTCTTCAGTCTCTCTGGGGTGACATATGTCCGCATTAAATATTTATGCTGAAATAATCTTAACCTTGCATTAATGAACTTGGTATGAGCTCCTCCATAGGCCTTCTCCCAGTCCTCTTTACTCAGTTCTTGCCTGAGGTCGTCTTGCCATGCTGCTCTTCTATCGTTCGCTCCATCTGAATGATGTTCCACGATTATCCGATAACAGTCCGAGACTATTCCTCTTCGTGTGAAGTCCTTTGTCATCATTTCTTCCAACATGGTGATGGAGGGTTTCATTTCGTTCATTTTGATGGATATTTCCAGAAGTTAATGGTAAAAACTACACATTGTCTCTTTAAGCCGCATGAGTTGTAAAAAGCTCAATAACAGTGACTTTTTCATCTCCGAGAAGAAACTTTACTTTTGTATTTTTGTCTTTCTTCAGAAACTTTAATGTAGGTTTACCTTCAACAGTTCCTTTTAATTGTTTTAGATGGGTTAGGGTTAGGTTTAGTTGTTCTTAAATGGTGATGCACGTACTGCTGGTGGTACGCAGACTTTTGGTAATGGTCTCACAAAGTTATAGGGAGCCTAAGTCACACCCATCTACTTCCGGACCATGGGTCCCCGGAAGAACAAAAAAATGAATGCAAGTCAGTGGTGCTAAAAATGATATTTTCTAATTCCGCTTGTTTTGTGCCATGGATTTCACATTTGATGTCCATAATTTTTGAAGACGCATTTGGTAAGTATCAGCTACACTAGTGGAGAGGAGATTATGCGGTCACAATGTTGAAATCCCCCAGCGACGTGCAGATTTCTGGTGTGTAGTCATGCTAATTATGAACTTTTACAAGCTAGTAAATCTCAAAGTACGTGACTGGCGTGGTCGAAACACGTATCATTACTTTTCAATTAAATTGCAGTACAACATATGTGTGATCCAGGGCATAAGGCAAAGCAGATTAGAAAATAGCATTTTTAGCCCCGTTGACTTGCATTCATTTTTCGTTCTTCCGGGGACCTGTGGTGCGGAAGTAGACTAAAGCCTGATTTATGCTTCTCCGTCTGCGTCAGTGCAGAGACACGCAACACCATTATCCGTCCTTGCGTAGGGCTCCGGCAGGCACGCATGTACGTACGAAGTCGAGCCCACTTTTTTAAACATCCGTCGAACGAGACGGATTACACAAGCTTGTGATTGGTCAGGACGCCGCTGTTGTTTACAGCACCGCCATTGCAAAGAGAGCCAAGGACAACTAGCGGCAGACACGGAGAAGCTTGAAGAATACCTCGCGAAAAAACTCTAAAAATATGAACGTTTCATCCTCCCGTGACTGGAGGAGTGAAAAGATGCGCAGCAAGCGTTTTATTTGTGGACGGAAATGACAGGAGATGTGGGTTTAGAGGTGGGGAGCGCGTGAAGCGGTGGGAGAATGAGAGACATACATGTCCGCGTTAAAAGTCTCTTATATACACAAAAAACACAATATAAACACACTATCTTGGACCGATACATGACAAGATACCACAGAACAGCGTTACGCCCTCTGTTGTCCTGCCGGGCAATTGCTTTGCAACACTCTCCAGGAGACGGAGAAGTATGAGAGCAAAACGCTTCCGTCAATCCGTGCGTGTCTGTCCCTTGCGGAGCTGACGGAGAAGCATGAACCAGGCTTTAGGCTCCCTATTGAGGCTGGAGGAAAGAGGAACGTTAACGCACCTGACAGCAGAGCAAGGAGTTGGCAGATGGAAGAGCAGATAGATGAAACCGTAACCACTTTGAGAAGGGAAGGCGTTCTAGAGGTGGGATACACCTGGACAGGTCACCAGAGTGACATTAACACCTGCTTTAGAGCAGCCAGCTAACCCAACGTGAATGTTTTTGGTCTAAGAGGAAACCGGAGTATGTGGAGGAAACCCTTGCATGCATGTTGAGAACATGCCAACTCCATGCAGACGGGCCCTCAGTCAGAGCAGTTGAACCTGCAACCCATGTTTAGATCGATTCAGCATGACTAGATGCTTTACACCACCCACCACCTTATATTTTAAGGTTCCTCTCCTTGCTTTGAAATCAGTTCTTACTAACCCCCTTATAATTAGTTTCTTGTCTCCCTGTCTGCCCTCGTTGTTTCTCTGTTGCCTGTAACGTTAACTATGCAACAGGAGGAGTATCTCTGGCTCTTCCTCTTGCAGAGTACATCTGCTTTGACCTAGTAAGGCACTTCTGGAAGGAAAACACATGTTGGGACAGTAAATTCTGGACCTAGTTGACTAAAATCAATTGAGACAACTTGCATTGTCCAGTCTTGTCCATGTCCTACATTGGGATGAGGCTTTCACTTGTCCTGTCCAGTAATTACAGTAACTACTGTATCATACCTCCACCTAAAGTAACCTTGTTGCAAAGAGCTCTGTTGCTTTTGTGAGCAAACTTGGGGGTTACACAGTGGCACTGTTGTCTTGCAGTAAGAAGGTTGCAGGTTCAAATCTTGGCTGCAGCCATTTTGAGCATCCTTTTCCCCGTGCATGTGTGGGTATCTTCTGGGTTTCCTGGTTTTCCCTCAAAGACCAAAAACATGCAGGTCAAATCAGAGAATACATTGTTCCTAGGTGTTGCAGTTTTCTCCGTCTAAACGTCTTTTATTACCATGAATTCAAATTGAGTTTTTTAGGCTTGGGCGGTATCCACATTTTAATACCGTCTGGCTTCCTCCACATTCTATCAAGGTGTACGGTATTACCGGGACTAATTAAAAAATGATGACATAAGCCTCAAGTAGAATTATCAAGCTGTAGGTTTGGACCTTCACCGTTCAGAAACCGAATAACAAACACTATAACTAAACAACAACATAACACACATAATATTAGCAACTTTTTAAAAACGCAGCTTATAAAAAGAATTTTTGCCTGAAAAACCAGTTACCTTCTCCGGCTTCAACCTCCGACTGCTAAAAACCTGCTTCGATGAGCCTGCGGTACCGACATGTGGGTACTTTGGTGCTAGTCGCGACATCCGGGGAAAGCTGGCAGCTTATTTTTAACCAGAAAAGCACGCTGTTGTCTCATAATAACCGGCTCCAGACAGACAGGTGTAATTTTAGCTACGGTTCACTCGTCTGCGGTTCCGACGGAGCGTGCGTCTTTCACCGTCAACTACCTCATCGGTGTTTACCGGCTCTCCTTTTAAGTTTGCTTCGAACCAGAAATACTCCCAAACTGCAGAAGTTGTGTTGTTTTTAAACACAAAGTCAGCTGGTGCACGAGCTGCCATTTTCCTCTTGGCGCACCGTCCTCCGTGCCGTCACATGGTGACTTTACGTTCTTAAACTTTGTAGAAAGTCTCCAAAAGTTGGACAAAACATTTAACACTATTTTAGTAAAACTGAAAATTCAACCACACTTCTCTTTTATACATTAAGTTACTTTTATTTATTTATTTTAAATTAATGCTATTATATTTTTTAATCCTTGTCTCCTACATGCACTGTTTTTTTCATGACGGTGTTAGTACTGACACAAGTGCTATTTTTTAACACCGGCTGTATATGGTAATACCGTAATACTGTAAAATTATTGTTGTTTATTAAAAGAGGCATATGATGCAAAACTCACCCTTCGCTTCCTTTTTGCTGCCCTGTTGGTCTCCTCTGCCTCTATAAACACTCCAAATGTGAAAAAATCCATCCATCTGCTTTCTGTCAGTGTGTGGATTTAGAGCAAATGTGCCTAAAACACACTGTTTCAAAATCCCCTGTTTGTGACATCACAAACATGCAAACCTAACCAACTTTTGTGAAAGAGAAAGCTGTTGCTGGAGGAGCAATGGATCTACTCTAAGCTTGGATATCGGAACTTTTTAGCTAATAGCAGCCTGGGAGGGGTTGGTGGATGGGTGTGGCCAGTTCCAGCTTATTAAAGTGACAGAGCCCTGAAACTGCTCATTCTGGAAGGTACTGAAACTGTCAATAATAAAACTGCTATAATTGCTTTATGTGGGAAGGATTTAGTGCAAAGAATTCAATGAACTTGTTTGGTATTGACCAAATAACTATTATAAACTAAGAAAAAAAATGCCCCCTTTAAAATATCTGAAAATTGATTAAATTGATGCATAAATACCTTTCAACCCAGTGACTTCTGTGTCCATATTTTAAAGTATCAGTGGTGAACTCTACGTGCTTTACAACAAAACATCAGAATTTTAGAAGTTTAGTTTGGTTTTAGGTGCAAACGTTTTGAACTCAGGTATTGAAATCTTGTGCCACCGTGTTTGTATTTTATTGGCTGCAGCTGTTCCACTCGTCATAGGAGATGCATCCTTTGAATGTGTGCAGCTTCTTTGTGAGCTGTCTGCAACTAAAAACCAGAGAAAAATATTGTGTTTCTGCATTTTTAACTTTTAATTGTTTGTGTTTCTTTGTGCACTTTTTTTCTCTTGTTGTCACACGTGTAAAGAAACACTCGCTCGTACAGATTGTTCCTAATGAGCAGTGAATGGAACACAGAAGGAACAACCAGTTCCTGTGAGTTCTCTGTTACTTTAAGGGTGAGCCTCACTACTTGGTTAAACAAAAGGGCCTCCATGTTGGTCCTCTAGATCAACACACTTTCCCTGAGAAAACACGGACACAGTTACACTTTAACCTGCTAGAGGAGGCCTCGGCCACATCCTCCTCGGATCAGACTAGGCTGTAGTTCAGGCCAGCGCTGAGAATCACCCACTGCACATGAAACCATGCTGGCCTGTCAGACAATGGGGCCTTTGACAGCCATGCACCCCCCACCACCATCTCCCCAGTCCACAGTACAGTCATAGCACTGTCTCTCAAGGGCTTGGATGTCAATCCCCGTCTCTGTTGTGCTCCTCCGGAGTTGACCAGCTGGCTTCTGGGATGTGAAAGCAGCAGCACAGAGACGCTGCAGTGGAGTTCAGAGTAGTCCAACATAAATACTCTGATCAACTTAACTGGTATCAAAAAACACAGGAGTTATTCTCAGCTCCGGTCCTGTTCAGGTACACTTTACAGGAACTTGTGCTGCAAAGGAATTAGGAAATGTAAGTGAGAATATCAGATTTTTTAAATATTAAAGGTAGATTAGTCACAACGAGGTATTATTTTTTTGAGTAGTCATGTTGCTGTGGGTTTGGTTCAGGGCGTACTGAGGAAATCAGCCACTAACTCAACATGTAAGAACAAAACAGAAAGAAGGAAGACAGGAAGACAGGTTTTGGTGAACCCTGGAGCCACTGAGAGTGTTGGGGTTTACTTACAGTCAGAACCAGGTAGTTTACTCAAGCGTTCTCAGCCTGAACCGTCTTCAGCTTTTCAAACAAAAGCATAAACCTTGATTGTTTATAATGAACGTAAAGGAAAATTATGATTTTTATCTGATGGCGTAGTTATGTGGAGCTGACACCTCCCCCAGGCTCAGCACCAGTCATGTAAACAGAGGAATGCTGGACTCCATGACCTCCCGCCCCGAGTGCGGTTACAGTGCATCGAGTTCAGCCGAACAGCCCGCCCCATGCTGCGCCTCCCCATAGCTCCACCTCACCCTACCCTGGCCCAAGGCCCCTCCGAGTGGAAAAAAACACACCTCTTTCACTCAGCACCACGGCCCCGTCACATATACATGTGTGAACACACACACACACACACACACACACACACACACACACACACACACACACACACACACACACACACACACACACACACACACACACACACACACCACCTTTACATCTGTCAGCAGCACGTTAAGGTTGTTTCTGCTCCTTCAAGCTTCTTTCATTTGGAAAAGCTTCAGCATATCGCTTCTCTCATCTTTGCACATCCTCCTTTATTTTTTATGGTAAACGTAACTTTGGGATTATTTTTTATATTTAAAACTGATTTGTTCTCCAATGTGAATGTAAGAAGGCTTTTAGGCTTTGGCAGCCTGTAAATGTGGATCAATTTGATACTTTTTACACAAATATTACTCAGAGCATGTTCGATCTTCAGCTGATTAAGAAAAACAGCGCATGCAGTTTCAAAGAAGCAAGCCTCGTGGAGACACTGCCATCTGCTGGTGCACAGAATAAGGAGCTCAATTTAGGATCCATTCTTTAAAAGGTTAAAATGGTTGCAGAAATAAAAACAATCATTTTTATTATTTGTTTTGTTGCTTTGGTCTTGTTTTCCTGTGTGTGCTGATACAAAAATTAAAATGTAGCAGTAAAATCTTCATTTTCACCCTTTAAGGTCAAAGTTAGTGAAAAGTTGTATGAGTGTGTATATTTCTCTAAATACTGAAAACAAGAACAAAAAGTAAAACCTGACAACAGACAGAAACTGTAAGTGATGAGCTATTTTCTGTCTCTATTGTTGCCTAATTTGAACGATAAACTTAAGAAATGTGTTCTTTTACCCACTAAAAGGTTTGTTCTGAAAGATTTGATAGCAGAAAGTTTCTAAATATTTAAAACGAAGTATTTTAATCAATTTTTAAAGAAAATGATCTCCAAACAGGAAGGAAACACACTGAAAACGTGTTTTCCCAGAAAAATTAATGCTCGGAAATGACGTCATATTTTTTGTCAAACACATAATTTTCTGCCAGCAATTATGTGTTTTGCCCTCATTCTGTCATCTTTAGATGCATTTACTTTTTTAAAACCCAGCGCATGATGTGTGTGTGTGTATGTTTAACCTTCAGAAACTGGTAGACGTGAGCATCATCAGAAAGGTAAAAGGTCAAGACCATGCCCTCAAAGCAGAATGAATTAAAACAAATAAAAATTATCATTTTTACTTTTGCTTTATAGAGTTACTGACAGCAGAGTCATAACAGATCACTGTGAAACAGAAATGTGCTGCTTGGGATTTCTCCAGATTATTTATAGCTCGTCCCGTAATTCCTCTTTAATTCTCAGATTATTTATTTAAAAAAATCCTAATTAAACTACATATTTTTGGGCAGCTAAACTAATGAAGCGAAGTCAAACAAAAACATGTGACCAGTGCTGAGAAGCAAAGTGAAGCAGAACTGAGAGGCGCTGATGTAACACCAGCAACATCCCATAAATAAATCAGGTAGCTGATGCTATGGAGGGCTAATTTAGAACATGGGATGGGGTTGAGCGTTCTGATTTATGAATCACACGTGCACAGCTTCTATCGCTTGTGCACGCGCACAGATAGCCACTCGCTGGGAGAAACGAGGAGCTGTCTGGTGCCATAGCAACCAATGCGGATCTCCCACCCCTCTCAAGCATCAGAGGGAAACAAAAAGCAGACGTAGTGATGACAGACTGACAAGACCTGAATGAGATCTGTCTACTCACAAATCTGAGTGGAGTGCAAGTATTTAAGTAAGGGGTGAGGGACAAAGATGGAGACTTATAAATATACACATACAATATCAGAGGTTGGGTGAGAAAAGCATCAAAGGTATTTTTGTGTGTATGAGGAAGAAAAGTTGGGTGCTGCATGAGTGGGACAAAGGTAAGAGGGGCATGTGTGACTGTGTGATCAGCCTATGCCCCGTTGCTGCTGCAGCCTGCCTCTGACTCCCATTTGAACTGCAATCTCATATGCAATACTATTATTCTGTCCCATATATCAGGTTACATAACACTCCATAGAAAATCCTGACCTCAATCTGCAAATCAGCCGCTCTTGCTCTGATCTGAGTATTAGACTGCATGCTGCATGTGGAGCACCAGAGCAAAGAGTCAGCGAGCATCGTCTCTTTTGCTGCAGATCGCATTTAACTATCCCAACCAATACTTCTGCTACAAATCCTCTTTTTGTGTTTTCTTCAGGTGGCTGCAGGAACCTCTGGTGGATGGAGGGAATCTCACTGGTGAGTTCAGCCCTGCCGGTTTGTTTCCTGGTTCGGCCTGCCGGTGCAGATCACACCTACTGTTGCGTGCTGCCGTTTTCCTTCAGATTCACCAGTCGAGTTCGATGTGTTGAGCCCAAGCGTCGGACTCTTCACCTCAGTAACAGGTTATGCAAATGTCCGGATGTGAATGTGTTGGTTTGTTCAGCCTGAGCTGCTGCTCTTTGGGTTAGTGGTGCAGCTAAAGGGATCGGTTTGTGTGTGTGTGTTGTAATTCTTGTGTGCGAGGCCGGATTGAGCTGAGATTCTCTGTTTTTGCTATTTTGAAGTAGATTAGACCATTTTTCTCATCTGTACCAAATTAGCATTTGAAGTTGTGCCAAAACTTTCCACAAACGCTCCCTCTGCATTGTTGCACTTTTTGAATAAAGACTTGTTAAGGGAGGTGAAAAGTGTCCAGTAGCTCCGCTGACGCCACGCTGGTGCTCTCGTTGCCCAGAGTTCCTCTTCCAGCCCCACCTGACGCTGCACTCGTCTACTTGCTGACTCGTTTACGCCTCTGCCCGTGGAGCAGGTTGGTTGGCGGTGGTGGAGCGGAGTTGGCTCGCCAGCCAATGACGCTCCTTATCTCGACAGCACTTCAATGACTTGACACGTGTTTTCAACCAATCACAGAGCACTGCAGCAAAGAAAGCAGCAGAGGTATGAAAAAGAGGGGGAGAGGAAAATAAAAACAGCAAGAAACTCATTGAAATGGAAGCTTGCCGGCCCAGTTTCACGAGTAAAGCAGTACCAAGAAGTCCAACTTTGACCGAGCCTTCCCTACTTTTAGAAGTGGTTTGGTTTAGGAATCATCACCACAGGATACCAGAATATTTCCTCTGATGATTGTTAAAAAAGGCGAACTAAAGAAAATTTGCTCGACACTTTATTTTCCGCTTGCTCACCTTTCCTAGTTTCAACCTGAATTGTCCCTCAGCACTGATCCAAGGCAGACACTGTCGCTCACAGTGAATATAGATGAGAGCCACTCAGTCTAACAAGGTCAACGTAATCAGCACGCTTTATGGCGGAGAGAAACCCTCTCGTCGGGGCTTTGTGAAAGTACAGTGCGCTCTCTAATTCACGAATCTGGAGCACGTTCTGGTTACTGTACACCACTCCAAACACCGCCAAGCCTTAAAGAATCAGCTGAGGATAAAACCTGCCAGATTTAAGCCTCGGGAGATTAGAAACGTCTTACTGTCTGACACAGCGAGACAGGACGGTCCTAACAGCTGCAGACACATGTCACGTATCAGTGGTCAAACAGCAGAGGACATCTTTATCAGCCTGTGTCTTACCGGACACATCCCCACCCCCTCAGAGCTCTTATTCCTGTAACAGGTGAATGATCAGGTTTTTAATCAGAGCTGTCTTTAGGTTTCACCCCGTTGTGCTATTTGTCTATTTTGGAAATCTGTCTAAAAAAAGAGTTTTGGCCCACATGATTGAAGGATTTTTACTCGTTATTTACACAGAACTTGAGTTTTTTTAAATTTAAAGACTTGTTTTTTGTAAAACCTAAAGCTGCTGAAGCTGTTTGAGAAAGATAAATATTAATTTATTCAGATATTTTAGGTTTTGGGGGCATACTGTGGCCACAGTGGTAAACAGATGGACTTGTTTTCTTCCTGGAATCCGAGCAGGACGACCGTCCAGGCGGCCCACAGGTCACCGTGTGCTTTTATGATGTGCATGAATGCATCGGCATCCTTTTCATCCCATCCACTTGGCTTATTTCCAAGGCTCAGTCAGATATTAGGTTCTTATTAGCTCTAAGGCTAGATATTGATGATTGATTAGATATTGATGATGCAGGATTGTTTTTTATTTTTCTGATAAAACAAAAGTTATTTTCTGCTGAATTAATTTGTCAGTTTAACAAACATTTTAAATGAAATTTATAGGTAACCTGAAATAATACTCTTCTTAAAGGTTTTTCCTTTTTTAAAGGCGTTTCTAGTGTTCTAGTGCTGCCGCCAGTGCAAAATTAAGTTGGAGCGATATCATAACTTTATTGTCTCAACAATATAACTTTCACATTTTCACTATATATTATTACATTCTTATAAAATACTATCATGTTCTTACAATAAAAATGTTCATGTTCATATTGATCATGTTAGTACAATGTAATGTACGAATGTGATATTTATGTACAAACATGAAAAATATATTGCTGGAACATGATAGTATATTATAAAAATGTAAAAATTATATTGTTAGAACAATAAAGTTATGTTGCTGTAAGGTGACAGACATAGTTCCAATAAATATAAATATTCCATCAAAATATTTTATTGACCTCTTTCTCTCCAGTTGTATTATTATTATTATTATTATTATTATTATCATTATTATTTTAAATTACACCACGTGTTAACCGCTGCACACACAAGTGCATGTGGGGTTTACCACATGAAAATAAAAATAATGCAAACTTCAACTATGATGTATATTAATGTTGACTGTGAAGTAAAGCAGGAGTGGCGCCAGCGCCACTGCAGGATAAGTGCCTATAATGATACGTGTATAAGTGCATGTAAGGTTCCATAACTGTGTGCCCGAAGGGTCTTATGCACATGGGGATATGTGCATATGGTGAGTGGTGTAAATGTCAGCCACTGAGTACGACATGACAGCTGCTTGATTTGAGCTGGCCGACGGGCAATTATTCTCCTGCTTTGGAAGGAAGTGTGGTGCTTTAATTTATTTGTTTTCTCGTTTTGCCCTTTGAGTATGACCATTTCAGTGCCAAGGTGATTGTGCAAATTAAAACATTTCTAGTCTTGCACCCCCCCCCCCCCTTAAAAAAACCACACTAAATGCTCCAACGTTTGTCTTTCTGTGAATCACTTGCATGCCATTTCATTTCATTCCGATGTGTGTGCATGAAAGTGTGTGTGGATGAGGAAGTGACTCAGGCCTGGTCTGGACATGCGTTTCAATGACCGTTTTGCTTCTTCTGCTCGCTCTAAGTGCAACTGAGTCATGGGACAAACACAATGGTCCAGAAAACCGCTGTTTCCTGGATCGCAGCTGCACTTTGTGACAGTAAGTTCTGTAAACACAAACTTAAAATACACTCCATTACTCAATCGGGGGACTTTTGGTTTTCCACCCATCTGATTCATGTCTTGAAAGTGGCTGGAAACACACACCCATCAAAGTTGTGCAATTGATTGCTTTTGAAACAAAATGAGTCGTTCCATAGGAACAGAGATAAACTCTTGACCCAGTTGGAGTCGAGTGAAACAACTTCTGCTTTCACTGATTTCATTCAGACGGGACTTATTCCAGTAAGGGAAGGTGATTTTTTTTTACTTTACTAACCTACATTTAACTGGAGAGTGGCTTTGTTATGCAATCTGGGACTAGACGGTTATGCTGTGTTTGTGACCTCATATCTGTCTCTTTACACAGCATCTTTGAGCTTTACCAGTTTGACCTACACTTTATGAACGCTAACATAATGCAACCTTTACCACAGATGAAACTATTTGTAACAAATAAGAGTTCAGAGCTTCTCCAGATGTCTTTACTGAAATAGTGATCCTGGGAGTGAAATCTATCAGACAGCTGAGAATTATGGCCATCATGGATGATGGGCGCAAAAAAATTGTGTCCGAGAAAATGATTGGACCAGCTCTAAAAGCCTGACAGGCGAGAGTCTGAGATTGAAAGGCAAACTGCAGAACCCAGATAGGTTTTGTGCATTATCATATTCAGATCGAACTAACGGCATATTACTGGTGAGCTGTGAATAATTTAAGATTCAAGGGACAAAAAGCTTTTAGTGCTTGTTATAAATAATATTTCTCAAATCAGGGTGCCATTTAATTAGAATAATTAGGAATCTGCTGTTGACTGTGCCAATGTGCTGTCCGATTATTCCCGCCTCACAGATCCGGATCACTTGGTTTTCTTCTCCATCTCCACAGCAGACACGTGTCACAGTCTGCCGATGCCGGCATGACTTTGGTATTTTCCAAACTAGAGCGTTTCGCTAATTGTTTATTGAAATGACTCATTGATGCAGTTTCCAGAAAGTGAAGTTCTAAATGAGAAATGGGTATGGCTGCAGATCGAGACATGATGACATGGTTCTTAGAGGAAGTTTTCAATCCAGGATCTGTGAAGTGAAACAACGTTAATAGGATTCACAACTAAATTGGGCAGGTGAATACATTTGGGCACCACTAAAATTGAACTGAATATTTAGTAGACCCTCCTTTAGCAGAAACAACAGCCTCTAAATGCTTCCTATAGCTTCCAATGAGAGTCTGGATTCTGGCTGAAGGTATCTTGGACCATTCTTCTTTACCAAACATCTCTAGTTTATTCAGGTCTGATGGCTTCTGAGCATGGACAGCTCTCTTTAACTCACATCACAGATGTTCAATAATATTCAGGTCTGGGTATATGAGATGAACATTTCAGAACGTTCTACTTGTTCTTCTGCATGAATGCTTTGGTAGATTCTGAGCGGTGTTTACGGGGTATCCGCGGGTCCTTAAAAAGTCTAAAATTAGCTTTTCCAAATTTAATGCCATGAAAATCCTTAAAAATGACAAATAATCCTTAAATAGAGTTTCCTAAGGTCTTAAATTACCAAAGACCCAATAAGCAAGATTCTTTTGTTTCTATAAAATTTCCGTGAATTTCTAGTTAGTGTTCTTCATTTTTTGTGTATGATGTTGGCATAAGCGGAACCGTACACATTCATTTGGTTGTGAAAGGGGGCTATTTTTAGATGAGCACATTAGCTGGTTAAGCTAGTGGGAGCTTGCGCCATGGGGAAGTGCAAGTTTAATGGTAACTGGATGGCTAATCCCACGCTCGCGACGTGGTTAGCACCGGTTCCAGGCAATAGCAGGAAATTATAGCTTTAATTTACTTTTAAAAATAGCTTCAATTTGGTCTAAGTGGCCTTAAAAAGGTCTCAAAAAGTCTTAAATTTGGCTCCCTTAAACCTGCAGATACCCTGTGTTTAGGGTCGTTGTTGAAAGACCCAGCCCCGGTGCAGCTTCAGCTTTGTCACTGATTCCTGGACATTGGTCTCCAGAATCTGCTGATATTGAATTCAACTTCAAGCATCCCTCAACTTTAACAAGCTTCCCAGTCCCTGCACTGGCCACACACCCCACAGCATGATGGAACCACCACCATGTTTTACTGTAGGTAGCAGGTGTTTTCTTGAAATGCTGTGTTCTTGTTCCTCCATGCATAACGCTCCCTGTTAGGCCCAGATAACGGTTTTAGCCTCATCAGTCCACAGCTCCTTATTCCAAATGAATGGATAAAACACACCTGCCTGTTAAACAATTGTTGCACACTTTCTGTAAATCATATAAACTTCTCAAATATCACTTTGAGTGTCACTTATTTGATATATTTAATTGATTTTTAACAATTTATACGCGCGCACACACACGCACACACACACGCACACACACACATGTGTGTGTGTGTGTGTGCATATTAGGCTTTGCCAAAAATGGAAGTACAGGATAAGAAACTTTTATAGATTTCTAAAATATCCTAGATAATTCCTGAATGGGCCAAACTCCAGATTGAGCTTTTATATTATGTTTCAATGATAAACTTTAATTCTACTCAATTCAATTCAATTCAAAAATACTTTATTAATCCCAGAGGGAAATTGATTGCTGTAGTAGCTCAGAATAATAATAATAATCAAGTCATCAAAGAGTTATTGTATATTACAATGGCTGTTGGCAGGAAGGATCTCCAGTAGCGGTCAGTGTTGCAGCGAAACTGAAGAAGCCTCTGACTGAAGACACTCTTCCGTTGTCGGACAGTCTTGTGAAGAGAATGCTCAGGGTTGTCCATGACTTTCTTGATTCTCTGGAGAATCCTTCTTTGCATTATCTCCTCCAGTGGTTCCACAGTCGTCCCCAGAACAGAACCAGCCTTGTTATTAGGCTGTTGAGCCTTTTCAGGTCCCTGCTTCTGATGCTGCTACCCCAACAGACGATGGCTGAAGAGATTACACTCTCAACAACAGACTTGTAGAAGATCTGCAGCATCTTGCTCCAGACATTGAAGGACCTAAGCGTCAAGAAGTGCAGTCTGCTGCGTCCCTTCTTGTAAACGGCTTGGCTGATCTCTTCCAGTTCAGCCTGTTGTCCAGGTGAACTCAGTTTCCTGTCCATCTCTGATACACTCGACAACTGCAGAGCCATCTGAGTATTTCTGTAGATGACAGGTCTCTGATTTGTACTGGAAGTCTGAGGTGCACAGGGTGAAAAGGAATGGTGAGAGTACAGTTCCCTGTGGTGCTCCAATGTTACTGATCGCCTGGTTGGACGTGCAGTTCTTCAGCCTTACAAACTGTGGTCTGTTTGTCAGGTAGTCATTAATCCAGGTGATAGTTGAGGCCCCCACCTGTGTCTTCTGGAGTTTCTGGCAAAGTACATCAGGCTGGATTGTGTTAAATGCACTGGAGAAATCAAAGAACATGACCCTCACAGTGCTGCCTGCTTTGTCCAGATGACAGTGGATTGGTTGAAGCAGCTGGATGATGGCATCTTCATCTCCAACTCCATGGCGATAAACAAACTGCAGCGGGTCCTGATATGTCCTAGTTTGCTTATTCAGGTGGACCAACAAGAGTCTCTCCAGGACCATCATGATGTGGGATGTCAGGGCAACCGGTCTGTAGTCATCAGTGACTGATGGGCGAGTTTTCTTTGGAACTGGAACAAGGCAGGATGTCTTCCACAGGACTGGAACCTTCTCCTGGGCCAGGCTGAGGTTGAAGAGGTGCTGCAGAATCCCACAGCGCTGCTCTGCACAGGCCTTCAGTGCTCTGGGGCTGACACCATCTGGACCTGCAGCCTTTCCTGTTCAGTCTCTCCAGCTGCCTCTTCACCTGACTTCTAGAGACAGATAGGTGGGAGGGGGAGGTAAGTGGGGCAGCAGCATCTCCTGACTTGGTCGAAGACAGATTTATAGAACCAGAAGAGTCCTTGACTGCGTTAGAGGACAAAAGAGCTGGTGTGTGTATTCAGGAAGCTAACTAGAACAAGCAAGCTTAGAGATGCATTGATTGGCATGTTTATACTGGTTCTGATGTATCTCAAAGTTCTGCAATCCACAGAAAATAAATGTTTTCGTTTTTCTTTAAAATGCTAATGCTTAAAGTAAAAAGCTCTGTTAATGCTAGCATGAGGTATTGCTTAGACGAGCCACAAAAATTGGCCTTGATATCTGAGTTTCACATCGGCTGATCAAAGATTTAGCCGATCATGCTAAATATCGTCTGTTTTCAGTATCCAGCAGATTTGTTGGTGCATCTCTGTGTGAGATAGGATTTATTAATAACTTCTACACAGACGCACACCTGAAAATGGCCAAAACATCCCTCAGATGTGGCAGAGCTAAAGATGTGCTCAACAGGCAAATCTGGTAAAAGCATAAACCCTACCAAGACTTTGACAGCTAAAGCTTCCTTTGCACACAGATGGAGCGTTTTCCCGCGCATATGCCTGCAGACCGCTCTGCTCGCTCAAGTCCTGCAGCAGCGATTCCAGTCAAATGAAGCCAAATTCATACTGGGCAGGGTTTTTAATAAGTGACAGAGTTGACTGTACACAAATATATCTCATATTATCTACCTAAGACCCCAGTTACAAGTATCATGTCACTACAGGATAGAAAAAAATACACAATTTAATTGCATTTGAGGAAATTTAAAGAAAACAGTTGCAATAATTTTGCTACTTTATCACTGTAATATGAATATCGGTCGAATTAGTCGTACAATTTGTTTTGTTTCTCAGTGTCAAAGTGTTCAAATAATTTCACAATTTGGTGCCCCGCCCTTCCCAAAGTTACCGTACAGCTTCTGCACTTTCAGCGAACTGAAGAAGATTCCCGTGCACACGTTTTTTTTTTTCTGAATATGTTTGAAACTCCTGCAGCAGTAGGGTTAGAGTTAATCTGAGACATTTCTTAATGCTGTTGGGAATTAGTCACCAACATTTGCAGTCCGGTGACATACTAGCTAAAGTTTTTCATGGTGCAAAGTGTGTAACGTAGGTGTGTGAGTGCATTTAAGCTTTTAATAGTTCTGGGAAATGGGATAATTGTTGTTTAAGTTTAACTGTCAGTAAGTTATGGATTCACTTTTGAATGATTCCATTTAAAATAGAAAACATGCCACTAAATTGATTTTGTTTAACGAACGAAACTTGGTGATGATGCTGATGTTTTTTAAACACCTGACTGTAGGGGACAGAGCACCTGTAGAGGTGGTGATGGCATCTTTAGATTTTATTTGATATTTAAAATTAAGATTAGACTTTGTTACAGTAACTCACATTCAGTCATTTTTCCAGGTGACTAACTGCTGCGTCAGTCGCATTTATATCCACTATTAATATCTTTGAGATAAAATCAGCGAATGAGCAACACCACATTTTAAAATGAGACTTTGAGCACAAACCTGCTCCAGAACAGAGCCTAAGTATGCCGTGGAGAGCTCACCAGCCCATCACAGGGTCAGCACAGGTCATATAACTGTTCTATTTAACCTGCTTGCACGTTCTATACTCTCATAGTAACCATAGTAACCACATCCCTTCAGCTCCTCACTCGCTGAACTGAGAGAAAGGCCACTTTACTGTTTCTTTGAAGTCCGTGATTACTGTATGTAAACTTTAGACCGAAGCTGTAAAGTCTTGAGACGCTTTTGTGGACTGCTGCTTGCCAAACCCGTAAGTCTAGTGGCCCCGCAAAGCCGACATCAGTCGCACAGCCAAGCCCGCTGCTCAGAGTGGAATTAAAAATCGGAGAAGTTGTTAATCACCGCAGCCATTCACATTCCACATCGGCTCGCCTCAGATGGCTGGGGAAGGGGTATGGGGGGGGGGGGGGGGGGGGGGGGGTACTGGGCCAACGCTACTGGACTCTGGGTCTTTAATTAGAGGGAGAGCTTGGCAGGGACTGATGGAGGAGAAAGGCTCACAGGATGTTAGTCCTGGGTGAGAGGGTTCACACACAAAACACTGGCTTTTCATCACGCCGTGATTCACTGGGGTTGTGTGTGATGTGCGGATGTATACGTGGACGCACATGCGTGTGAGTACCAGCCACAGAAAGTGAGAAAATGTGTGCGTGCTCTCACGGTGTGTGCGGATGTGTGCGCACATCACAAGGGTGTGCACGGGCTCCTTACCTCATTGCTCAGGCATTCCCAAAGAGAAAGTGGTGTGAAGTGAAAGGGCGGCTCTCACAGTGTTGGTATTCATGCACTGGGCCCCCATGGGCCAGCCAGGGCTCCAGTGTTCACAGACAAAGCCTCTCCAGCAGGACCCAGACGCACTCACACAGTAAGGGAAGCCGCCAAGGGACAGGAACGCCGGAGAGGGAAGGAGAAAGGTGGAGGGGGGAGAAAGGGAAAAGGCCTGTGTGGTAACTCCCCCTTTTCTCCTCAAACTGCAGGTGTGACGGGTTCTTCCTGAGCTTTGAGCTGCAGTTTCATTCAGAGGAAATCTGAAGAGAACATCTCTTCCTAAGCAGCATTTTACGTTTTCCAGACTTGAGCTGTAGCTGAAGTGTTTCTGCTTCTTTCATTTGGACTGTAACTAAAAAAAAAAAAAAAACTTCAAATTTCCACCTTTGTTCTTTTCTTCCTTCTTACTCTGGGCTGAGTCCATAAATCCAGCCTGCTCTCTCCTCCTGGAGAAGCGACTCCTCCCTTTTCTCCTCACACGGGCCAATCTTTTCCCTCCTCCTGTCCTCTCTCCTTTCAGCCAGCAGCTGGAGCTCTTACAATTCAGTTTATTTCACTTGGCCGTCCCGTCAATGTTCCCCCTGCCTGGCCCCTTCTCTAAGATCGGGTAGCCTGGTTCACCGTGTCCTTAAACAACCCGTGTGCATTTACAGGAAAAGCGGCCCCAGAGTGAGGAGGCCCATCTCTAATCCTTGTTTTTCCCCCTTCTTTACAAGAAACTCACACTGAGCCGTCTGCATGCTGACATTTTTACTGATCACTTATTCCAAAGTTTCAGATATCTGTAGCAACCAAATGACCACAGGCAGAAGAACACAGACAGATGCAGGGTAGACCGCTTATGAGGAGGTAGGAGTAAAAGTACACTTAAATCAAGTTATATTTTTGCTTTTACCAGCATTGAGTTTGAATTATTCTTTTTATAATAATAATAATAATAATAATAATAATAATAATAATAATAATAATAATAATAATAATAATAATATATGTTAGATTCTCACTGGATTAGATGAAGTGTCAAAAAGTCAAACCCTTGGATTAATTATAGAACACATGCTAGATAATCTGGTTTTTTTTCCTTGTGTAGTTTGGTTTAAAATGCATTTTTCAGATTGAACGCTGATGTAATAAGTTTGTTGTCTGTTAGTTCGACAGGCACACGGCTTCTCACTGAAATCACGATCGTGTGAAATACTTTATCCACAAGTTTATTTCTCATAAACAGGCAACAAAAGATCAATTATACATGACCTTCAGATTAGATTCCTACATATGATCGTCCTGAACTCCTGACAAACCAAGTTCAGATGCAAAGTTCTTCTGCAAACTTCCTAATGTGAGTTTTTTTTGTCCAGTAAAAATAAAATCTGTAATCTTGTTAGTTGGAATAAACTTAAAATATTCTGAAAAAGACAAAAAAAAAACTGATATTGATGCCAGAAATGGTAAATATTCTAATTAAGGTCTGATACCTTTTGAAATTAAACAACAGTTTGTTCATTTTCTGGACAGCAGCAGCAGAAACAGACAGAACATATTTAAACTGGGTTAGTTAATTATAAATAAAAGCGTCCAACATAGAAACTTAACTAGCATCAACATTTTTATACAATTATGAATTTGACCAAAAATGCATTTTCCTTTTCCTTTTGTAAACTTATGATCTTTAATAAATAAATACAGGAGCTCAGACTGCATTCACTCTCCAGATTTGACTGAAATATGTTGTTCAGGTTTCACCACTTTGCCTACATTTGTACACATCTGTAAGTTAATATTATGGACTTATTCTCTCACAAAACTTTGAGACAATTTTCTAATAAATCTAAAATATAACCTGGAACATCACCTGCCTGTTTTCTCCCCTTTTGGACCGTATTAATAGTGTTTTTATACTGACTCACGGCTCATATCTCTGTCACAGTCTATGAAATCCATGCTCAGTTTTAGAGAATTATTTTAGTGATTTATTATTTTTTCTACTGTCGTAACTTTTGGTCAGAAAACAAAGTAATTTGATAAACAGTGATCATAGAAAAATAAAAGGCTGACCTCATTTTTTTCATTTAAACTTTCAGCACGGTTGTGCAGATGTGACTAGATGATGAGTAGATTCCCTTTTTCTCCTGCAGAGACATCATCGTTGGACTGGTTCTGCATGTAATTAGTTCTTATTGTTTGTGGTCCCAGATGCAGTGGTGCATGCATGCAGGCTGGATTTGAGGCTGTTTGCCTCCATCCTGTGCATTCTGAAATCTCCTTTGCTGCAGACAGTCTGGGGTGCAGTGATGTAGTGGGGGTGGGGGGTAGAAAAGGGGGCAGCGGACATGGCGTCAGGCCAGAGTCAATTGGCAGTGTAATGAGATGGCCTGGTGCCAGGTAACCATGGAGCTACCCTTCTTCCCTGTGTACAAGTGCAGAGTTCAAAATTAAACTGAATGAATTGGGGGGGGGGGGGGGGGGGAGAAGATGAAAGACCGTGGACTATTTCTAAAGTCTGCAGTGAATCGGACAGAAGGCCTGAGGTTCACCTGAAAAGGAATTGTGGAAATATTGGTTCTGTTTGTTCTTGTGTCGGGGCCAGGTTCCAGTTAGGTAAAGAACATCTTCAGATCATAGTTCCTCCTCCTCCAGCCTGCCTTCTTCAGAGAACCTAAAGAGTTGTGTTATAAATCTCCTCTCCTGTCACTGAAGATGTGTTGTTACTGAGCATTTGTCTTCATTCTTACAGTGATTAGTACCAGCCAGATGAAAAGAAATGAAGTAATTAATACAGTAATTAGATCCTTTTCTTGCTCCTGCAGCCTTACCCCTGCTAGGTTATTGTGCTTTAAAGGAGCAGTCAGCCAAAATGGATGGTCGGCCAAACGCTGAAGCACTGGCACAATAAATAATACTCAGGGAGATCCATGCAACCTGGCATTTCAGATGGATTTACCTAAAGGTGTCGAGAAAAAATTACGTACATTTAGCTCTTATTGTGTTTCTTATTTAGTTTATTTCATGACTTTTATTTTTTAGCTAAAACAATCAAAAAGTTGACCGAAGATACTTCGACAAACATATTTTGGGTTCACTCGACATTTTTTGTTTGAACAACAGGGCGAATCTGAAACTAGCTTGTCCTAATATGACCCTTGTGTGCTTTTAATGAGTCCGTTTCAGCTTGTATAGCACCGTGTGTGTGCGTGTGTGTGTGTACGTACAGTGAAGGGTATGTTGAGGCCTGGTGGCCTCAGAGAAACACTCGGCTCTCTCCCTGCTGCTGAAACAGCCCTGAACCGTTTGACCTGTGCGTGCTCGCTGACGGAGAGAGACGAGACACCGGGCCAAGATGTCTGTGGTGTGGATTAATGGGGAGGACTGGAGAAAGGGTGCCGCAGTTGTGCGTGAGCAGAATATTAGATGGAAGAAGCCAGAGGAGGGACAGTAAGCGACAAGGAAGAGAGGTGTTTGATGGAACGGGAGAAAAAAACCGATGAAAACAGACCGAAGCACAAGAACAAAAATGTAGATTTATTACAGCAACTGATTTAATCTGATTTATCCTCTACGGCTTGGCCTCTGCAGTGTTTTACACTTCTGTTCTGACTGATGTAGATTAAATAAACCCAAACAAGCAGCTGTTGGGTTCAGAAGATTAATTAAGTCAATTACAACATGTGCTGGAAGCAAACTGCAGCAGACAACAATGCTGAACATGTGATCATCTGGATTGTGTTTTTGGCCAGAAGAGAAACGTTAGCCAGGGGCACCCCCAGAAATTTTTGATAAGGGTGGCCAGACAGGAAGAAAGACAATTTTGGGGTGGAACACTAAATTAGTCCTTGTGGTAACTCTGGGACAGTTTAGCCTGAGGCGATGCATTGCATTGCTCCTTTATGCTTTTTAATTAAAAAATAAAATGCATCCAAAACACTTAACTCAAAATTTGAGAAACACAAACATGTCAGAAAAATACATTTCAGGTATTTGAAATGATTTGTTCAAAATTTATTTTAGAATTACATTTTTTACTTTATTTCACTTGTTGCTCTCTTCACAAAAATCTATGGAGATATAAACTTTATTTTGAAAATGGTGAAACATATATGATTTTTAAAATTTCTGTTTACTTCTTTACTCATTAATTGTATAGTTTTATTGCGTTTCGTATTTATGTCCTGAATAAATAAAATTAATTTATGGTTTGAGTGAACATTATTTTGAAACTAGTCTTCCCTGGGGGAGCAGCAATTTTCTAGGGATGGCCCCCCCCGGCCACCCATTGGGGGCGCCACTGACTTTAACCCAGTGGTTCTTAAGGGTTTGTCAAGGGCCGTCAGTGAGGCGTGAATCAATATGTTTGGGTCCACAAATCAAAATAAAACTCAGAGTTTATAATATTCAGACTGGACGTCTCTGGGATTGTTATTCTGTGGGTCAGAAACCACGTGTATATGTGCAGTCGTAACTGGTGTGTTTGGATTTATTTATCTTTGTGGTGTTTCACAAAGATCTGCAGCAGGCAAATGGATTCATCTGATGCTATCATGTCTGATTTTGATCGGAATGATTAGTAATCACATTAATAATGCAAACAGGACGTTATATGGGTTATTAATGTCTAAACCTAAACAATCGGACATCTGCAGCTGCTTTTCATCTATGATGGAGAAGCAAAATTCAAGCATTTTTTTTACCAAGAATCCAAGTAATTGTTGTGATTAATTTATTATTAGTAAAAACTTAGATTAATAGACTCATGAAGGCAGACTCTGCTTTTACCTGACAGGAAAACATTCATATTTATTGGATTTCAATCACAGCAGAGATGAAGGCAGGGATGTAACCCTCCCAGCTGTGCATCATAATCCTTATCAGTGATCTGTGTGAATGCACTTTAACTTATCTGATTCTACACCGGGGTCCGAGAATAAGATTCAATTCTTACAGTCTTCATAATTGTACGTCCAAAATCCTAATTTGTTGTTGCTGAAGCACACTGTTATTAATGCAGAAGTGTGTTTTATGTGGCATTAATTAAATGCAGTTGCTTATTTACTGTTATTTAGAATAAACACGACTTCTGTTTCTGCAGGTTTGAGCGAGGATGTCCAGCTCAAAGGCTGAGAGTGAATTTTCTGACCCAACGTTCCCGTCTGATGATTCCTGCCGGTTGTTGGCAGCTGCTTCTCTCTTCCCGGTTTTCCCAGGCTCTCCGTGGGTTTAAGGGGTTACCTTGTTTGAGGTTTGGGGTTATGTCCGCGTCGCTCGCTCTGTTTTCTTCAGCCCTCTGTTTCTGGAGAGGCCCTCCTCTGTGGTGGCACTGAGGCAGGCTGCTTGGCAATATCCTGAAAGTCAAATCTGTTCATTTGGATTCAAGTGGTGACCATGGAGCAGACAGCGGCCCATTGGCATGCTGTGGTCAAACTGGTGTCCAGGCTTGCTTAATATCCTGAACGCAGCGTTTGTGTGTTTTTAATAACACCAACAAGCTGATGCTCATGGATAGGTCCGTGTGTTTTTATTCGACCACGTAGGTGAATCCAAATGCTCTCTGCAGCTGCTTAACTTTCTTTTTTTAACCAGTTTTCTTTTCTATAAGATTTATTCAATTGTTGAAAGCTAGAACTAACGTAAAGTGCTGCTTTATGGTATGAATTTTATTTAAAAATATAAAAAAGAAATGAGTTATAAATGAGTTTTTATTGTGTGGAAACTTTCGGTCTGGAATAAGTCGACATTGCAGCGTATGATCAAAAGGTGTTTTTTTATTTTTTAAATGTTAGAAAAAATCACTGCGGGTTATCTACAATGAACAAATCAGCTACAGAAATTTTCATTAAATAAAAAGCTCACTTATCCCTTCGAATGATGCAGGAGACTTGTTTTTAATGAATCCTAAAGCTCGGCTGCATTTGGCTTTAAAAAACCTAAGAGGTGGATTTCATAATCATTTGACGTTTTTTAGAACTTCTGTGTTTTAAACGCCGTCCGACTTTTGGCCAACTCTGAATCTTAACAGCATTCCAAGTATTGAGGCAGAATAAAGCAGACACTAAAGAACCACTTCCTGGTTTTAGCCATGAGAAGCGTCGCTGCAAATACGTGGAGCAGTTGACGGCTGCAGCGAACCCTCTACTACCATCTGAGCTGTGGTGACGTCAGAGAGTAAGCATGGAAACCAGAGGAGTTCATTCACATAAATCATAACGTGTGCCTAATAAATGTTCTGAAGAGGTAAAAAAAATGTTTTCGTGTCAAGGATTTTATTCAAAGAGAAAAACAGGAAAATGGAAACAGAAAATCATGTTAACACATTGAAATTGAGATGTTGCCATGACGAAACATATTCGTTATTGTCACACTAATAAAATTGTAAATATTTGTGCACATATACATATTTTTTACATGTAATCTGAGCTGTTTAGGAGATAAACAACAAGCGATAGCAGCTATTCAGCCCCAGACAGCTGCAGGCCTTTCGGCCACTCTGAAAGATAGCTAATGGGGAAAAACGAGGCGTAAAGGAGGAGAGGGGAAATATGGGAGAGATGCTGGCTGAATCGCCCAGCCCTCCCCTGTGCAGGACGGGGAGCACCTCTCCTGCTCCTCCTCCTCCTCCCTGCTCCGAGCTGCTTTCTCTCAGCCCTCAGCCATTTTGGAAAGAGGAAAAAGTAGCCGCTTTCTCTCTCTCACCCTCTCTCTCCCCTTCTCTCAATACGTGGCATAGCTTTGGAGAGGTTTCGGCAGCTGTGCTGAAGAAACACTTGCAGCTCGCACTTTAGAAATAATCAGTATTCAGTAAAAAAATCGAGTGCATAAAAAAACCTGCTTCCATTTTGACTTTTAAAGAATTTTTCCTTTGCGTTTCGCTGCAGAGCTTTTCTCCTTTTGGCTGATTTCTTTATTAACTTTCACTGTAGTCTTGTTGGCAGATCCTTTCAACTTGCACGGCTACAACTGTTCCCCTCGCCTCTCGATTTAATTTTGTGCAACAAGAGTTTAAGACAAAGGGATATGTCCAAATTTTTTGCCAGCTGCTAGAAGAGACAGAGCTGCAGCCAAGGATCCTGCTGGGATCCAAAAGAGCCAAGCAGAATGAAAAAAAAAAAAAAAAAAAAGAAAACACCACCCTTTCCTTTGCTTGGTCACAAATTCCACTTTCTCTGTAGCCAGCCCTGCGCTGCGACTCCTCCTCATCCACATCTTACCGCATTCAACCTTTTGCCTTTTCTCTCTTGCCGTACCTTTTTTTCAAAGCCGATTTGAGGTTTTGCACCTTGGAGGACTGGGACCGGACGGCGGGTTATGAGGGCGACTGCGGGGATGCTATCTGTTTACTTTTGGGTGTGATTTGGAGCTTTTTCCCCTGAACTGTTGCTGTGTTTTAGTTTCTACTCTGTATGTTTTGCTGGGAGGGCGTGCTTGGACCACCACGTGTTTTCTTAGTGTGCAGGTTTTTGGGGAGTGTGTGTAAATGAGTCTCTTATCTCTGATCTGCTCACAGTTCATTTGTGATGATGCTTTTTAAATTTGCTTTTGTTGCTTTTTAAAACCTTTTTTGTATTTTACACTGAAGCACCGGCCCGCTCGGCTCCCCCCTGAGCCTGATTCGTCTGATTTTAGAGGACATTTGACCATCAGGTCCAGCCTGTCCCCCTTGGTATGTTGGTCATTTAGAACACTTACCATTTTTCTCTCTAATCAACATCGTATTTTGTGTGTTTAAGGATGACTTAAAACCAGAGGGCACGTATTTTAACTATGTTCTATTTTCTTGTTTATTTAGCAGATTTAGAGCGAAAGTGAAGATTTAAGCATAAAAATGATCCGATGATTCCTTGGGAGGTGTTTACGCACAGCTACTTTTATTCTCTGTATTAATCTACTGTGTTACTTTAGAGGACATATAATTTGTTGTAAAAATGCATTTAGTGTTTCTGTTAGCAACTGTTTCTTTTTCTTATCCTAAAGCGGTCCAGCGATCATCTATGGCTGTTTATTCATAATAATGTTTTTATTTTATAAATCTTATACACATCATTTCCATTGAAATTGTACCCAATTATTCAAATATTCTACTATTATTAGTGATGCTGCGATTCTGTGCTTTGATATTAAAGATGCAGCATTTCATTTAAAGAATGATAATAAATGTTAATCATAAAAGCATGGGATGAGCACAAACATCACCTCCACCTTATGGGCTCTGGCTTCCTGTACCATCATGTCATCAGGCTCCCCTATAGGTGACTGGTTTTATGGCAGCCATTTAATAATTGACATATATTCTTCATTTGTGTTGTAATGCTGCGTGTTGTCCTGGAAATGCTGTAAAAGTCTAAACATGTTGTGTTCTGGTTGTTTAAAGATGGCTGTAACTTGTATTCTGATGCACTTTGTGTCTCCTTGGCTTCAGGACTTGGCGTTAGAAGGAGCTCAAAGACTCAGGGGAGCAACACACGCCGCTCATTCCAATGTTTTTTCTGGGTTTTGCTTTTCTTACATGCAATGAGAGGGCAATGCCTGCTGCCACAAACCCGTAGATCCGAACTTGTGGTGACTGGGTGCACAAGCTCGTATCTATAGGTATGTGTCTTCCTGGCAAACACAGCACCTGCCCGATGCCTGTAAGAAAAAATAAATCAAGCAACAGATTTATTCTGCAGCAGGTTCTGATCTGTCTGGATCGTTAAACCGACAGGAGAAGCTTCTATCGATTTACCCCGAATCTCAGATGCCGGATTTTCTTTGCTAGATTTATCCCACGTGTGACGTCTTTGTGCAGCGACCCCACCCAAACTCTCCGAGCTGTGTCATGGTGACCTTGTGCATGACTTTGGTGGATTTTAGCAAACATGACTGCAATAAAAAAATATTTCCTCCATGTTAAAACCTTGTTTATTTATGTAAGGTTGTCCTTAAGTCCTCAGAGGGCGTCCTGCAGGTTCCTCTGGTGCTCCACAGGTTGAGGTAGTAGGTTGTATAGTTCAGAGTGACACCACAGGAGATAACTGTACAGCCTCCTAGCTTTCCCTGAGGACACACAACACACTCCGTAAACGGATGGATTATTGAAACTTCTCTGCAGCGCGAGTCTGCGCACGGATGGCTCACGGTTTTACGGCAAACATCTCCTCCCACCTGACAGAATGAAAACAATCCCTCGGATGATGTTTGCGAGTTTGTGAAACGTGCTGTAGCAACGAGGTTTTTGGGACGCTCTAATGAAAGAGGTTCCACTGAAGGGAAACACCATGCAGCCGCAGGGGGGGGGGGGGGGGGGGGGGGAAGCGCGGTCTTGGCAGCCAATTATGTACAAAGTTCAGTTTCACTTAGCCAAAACGATATATTTCCTCTGTGGTGAAGAGACTGCTGTGATGAAAACAGGCTGGAACACCTTTCACTGCTTCAGAACCAAGAAAACCCACAGAGCTCTCAGAGCTCGGACAGCCATTTGAAAAGCGCTGATTTATGGTTTCATTTGAGCGTTTATTCACATGAGTTTCCTAAGCTTTGTCTGAAACTCTGCTCTCAACTCTTGAGCTGCACCATTTGGTTGCTGATGGACTTCTTAGGTCTTGCAAATAATGAATGACGATCGTGCCCCCCCCCCCCCCCCCAAAAAATGTTATTCATCGACGTGCAGTAATAAAGGGCTTATAAAAGCTAGAACGATGATTCCTTTGAAAGCCGTTATCCGTGCAGGAGCAGGTCCAGGAGATAGAAAGAGGCTCTGGATGGTATCCTAGCAGTGTGGTATGCTGCTGTGCGCAGATGTGTAGCGCAAAGAGTGTCATGGTGATGAGAGACTGTTTCCACTTAAACTCTTTGCTCTCTGTCTCAAGGCCACCGGGTTCGACGGCGGTGGGGTAGGGAGCTCTTTGAGTGGGAATGAAGAAGGGGGCCTCTTGGTATGGGGCAGCTTTTACTGAGAGGGTGAGCCTTCAGTTACAGTAGATGCAACATTCATCTACTGAGGTTTGTTTTGCCAGTGCATAATCACTCTGCTTTGTATATTTTAGTCTTTGTGGAAGCAGTTGGTTTTGTGTGAGCAGAGCGAGTACAGTAGGAGGCATCGTGCAGCTCCCCCTGCTCGTGCCTTCGTTGAAATGATCCTTATGAACAAGTGAATGTTGCTGAGAGTTTATAACAGGATTTATAACTGGGACAGTAGAAAAAGATGTCTCACGATGAAGAAATGTAGAGAAATGCATTCAGATGAGTGGAGGGGAAGAGGGAGACAGGACTGGACCACACAGAGTTTTTTTCTTTTTTTGCTGCTGTCACTGATCTCGCTCTATTGTGTGCTGTCCGTCAAAAGAACCCTGTTCCGGTAATTCCCTCTCCTTCCCTGTGGTCTCGCTTTCGTTCAGTCTTTTCTCTCCCTCCTCCACAAGGCTTTTCTTTCTTACTTTACAGTGAATAATCCTGATCAAACATAGGACGACTAACCACCCGGCTTCCACTTCCATTTCCTTTACCTCTTCCTGAACTAGTGCGTTTGCTCTTCCCTGCTCCCTCCTTTTCTCTTGTTCCCACCCTCCTTTTTCTCCGCGAAACGCATGCGGTAATACCCACTCACTTTCACAGACACCGAGGGCGAGAGAGACAGGAACAGAGTACTGGACCTGCCGGCTGGAGGACGATTTTTTTCCCCTTGAATGAAAAGGAGCACAGAATTTGTAAGATAAAAACAATATCTAATATCCTTTCTTTCTTTCTTTCTTTCTTTCTCTCTCTCCTCTGCTACTGTACGCTGCCCTCCACTTTCTCCCTCATTCCTCTGCCTCTCTGTCTCCTTCCTTCTCTCCATATTGCAGGCCTTCATAGTCTAAGTGATTTCAGCTGTGGGAGGAAATGAATGGATATTTATTTCTCTTTTTTCTCCCCCCTCCTCGCTGTTCTCGTGCTGTTTCGATGCTGTGTGTGACAGGCAGAGGGGGCAAGGAGAGGCTCCACAGTTTGTCTGCCCTCGGGACTTGAGACTGCAAACCATGAAGCATGCAAGGCAGAGGAGGGAAAGCAATCACAGAGGCACAAGCTCGAACCCAGAGGTGTGATACAGCCAGAACAAAGCCCCCCCCCCCCCAAAAAAAAGAAAGAGCAGAATGAAAAAATGTGAGACAGATTGTGCCCGGAGATCAGACAGCCAGAGAGACAGACAGTGGTGTCACATGGAGAAATGGGTGAGTAGCAGCAGCACGACAGCAACAGGCGCTCCACGTATTTCACTAATATTCACTCCTGTGGCTGTTTCGGTGCTCTGCATGAGGCAGTTCTCACAGCTTTAATCATATCTGCGACATTCAGATGGCTTTTGTTGTGCTTTCTCGTGATTTTAGGACGTGGTGTGCAGCTGCAGCTTCGGGGAATGCTGAGGTTGTACATTCTTGAAGCATGTGGCATGAATATTTCTAATGCTGTGGTGGATTTGCATTGGATCAGACTCTCAAGTACAAGTACTCAAGTAGTTGGTCATTTGTACTATACAGTACATGCTGGAGAGCAGGCCTGTTGCTCTGCCCTTTTCTTACATGTACATGTAAACCGGTCTTTTTGCACTTTTCTGTAGCTTTCATTGTGTAGATGATGCTTTGTGTCTTTCTGCTCTGTCAGTGTTGCATCAATCGTTCTCTCTTCTAACTCATCTCTCCCTGACCCCTTCACATCTGCACCTGCTTTCCCTCGCATCTCTCTCTGTCCCTCCTTCTGTCTCTACCCGGATGCACATGGTATAGTCTCGCAAGTCGGAGCAGCAGACAGCGAGACAGCAGCAATCTGCTCGAGCAGCCTCATGTGCTGCTCTGAACGATGCGCCAAACAAAGACCGAAGAAAGCAGCACTAAAAATCTTCCTTTACTTGTCTCTGCAGCATTCCTTCCCCCCCACCCCCACCCCCCACCACGCAGATCTCTCTCTCTTCATTTCGTCCACATCCTCTCTTCCTCTGACCGGCGCAGACACACAGAGAGGACTGCGGCAGCCTCCGCCACCAACTGAGGGTGAGTTTTTCTCTCCTTCCTTGCACCTCTCCTTAGCACTCCTCCCAGCCTCCTCATCATCTCACGAGCAGTCAGATTTTGTTCTGTCCACCTGACAAATTAGCTTTCCCTCCAAAAAGTCAAAGCCGCCTGATTGGCAGGTGCAGTCTCACAGGATTGGCAGACCTGCAGGTCTCATTCAGACAGGATTTAATAAAAAGATCGAGCTTTTCTCTAAGGATATTTGTTAATAAAATCCTTTTAGCTTTTTGTCCGACAGGTGTGT
The DNA here is from genome assembly GCF_043380555.1 of Nothobranchius furzeri. NCBI lineage: Eukaryota > Metazoa > Chordata > Actinopteri > Cyprinodontiformes > Nothobranchiidae > Nothobranchius > Nothobranchius furzeri. The sequence goes on along the minus strand of NC_091750.1, from coordinate 47,634,135 downwards.
GTGTGTGTGTGTGTGTGTGTGTGTGTGCAGTGAAATATTTTGGATTTCTAATAGAATAATCAATGAAGTTGTGTGCAGGCTGGCTGTTGAAGCTACATGTGCTAAAGCTAAATTTTTCCTATGAACAACATGTGAGAGTATATGTATGTCTGGGTACCCCCCCCCACCCCCCCGCCCCCCGCAGTTTGTACTGTACATGCTGCACATTTACAAATGTGTTAAAACAGCTCAGATTGTGGGTTAAAGGTTTTTATATGAGACGTTTTTGATGATCAAAGTCACACCCTGGATGCCAAACAAAATCTAAAAGTCTTCATGGGGTTAACACTGTTGGGAAGCCCAGCCTTGGCATGGTGGCAGCGCCGCACAAAGTCAAGAAAAAGCTGCATTAACCTGAGCCGTAGCGCCCAGGGAGCAAATCCAAAAGTCCAGACAAAAGGCGATCTGTACCTCTCTCATTCCCTGAGACCCTAACTTGTGACGTTTTGCTGTGATGTGCACGGGTTGGGTTCTTGGGAGCTGCGAGGGGCGCGCTGACATCTCTGTTGCCTAAAACAAAACCAAGTGAAAAGCAGATAGGCTTATCACGGCGGAGGGACACAAACCGCAGTGGAGAAGGGTCGGCTTTGCTTTTTAGGCAAAAACACTGACACGTTTGATCTGATGCTAACAAAGACAAAGAACATGAAGAAAATTTGGTTTTTTTCAGAATACGTTAGAGTTTAAACCCAGAGGCAGGAGGACTGTGGAGCGCTGGGTGGGGAGCAGAGGAAGGGGAGGGTGTAGGGGCAGATGATTAGAAGAATGTGGGTATGAAGGACATGTGACCGGGGAGGAGGGATGACCAGACGAGGTGGGGTTTCATGGCAATGCACTGTCACATTTTCAGCATCATTGTTTTTTTGGGATGGGTACAATGAATGGATGAGGAATTTGGGACTGCGGTTACACCCACACGGTGACTAATGTTACTCATGCTAACACGCCTCAGCCAAACCGCAGCAGGACTTCACTCAGCCTTGGTTCTTGGTATTGTACGTGTTCGCCGTGCATCGTAGGGATGCTCCTACAGGAGCACGCTGCAACCCCAGATCAGTGATGACCACGTTGTTAGAATAGTAGTAGCCACAGCTTTACCGTGTTGCATTTGGTTCTAAAATAAAGTCCTTTTTATTGTCCACAGGCTTTTCTTTCCTTATCTTGAGAGCAGCACAAAGTACTCCTGAGAGCGTGACAACGAAAGCTCAGTACACTTGTGTTTGACCTCATGAATTTCACCTCATTTTATCTACTTTTAACCTGTGAGTCAGTTTTTTCTCTACTTGTGAATGAAAGTAGTAAATAGAAAACTGTACACGGCTGCGTGCATATTAAGAGCTACTTGTGTGTGTGTGTGTGTGTGTGTGTGTGTGTGTGTGTGTGTGTGTGTGTGTGTGTGTGTGTGTGTGCAGCAGGCAGCCTTAATCATCGACTGTCAAGATTGTATTGATGCAGCTTTACATTTAGAAGTACCTTCAGTGGTGATTGCGTTTTATAGATGGACTGAGGAGCAGAATCAGCGTATGCAGGTTTTTGATGCAATCCAGCTCTTCTAGTGAGGCCACGTGAGGTCGTCTTCGACTTAGCATCAATGAATAACATTTTCAAATGGGCCATTCTCCCTAAAACAGTGTGGCGTGTGTATGGAGACGAGTTCCAGCTTCTATAATTGGTGGAGGATCTGTGATCACAGTTATCTCCCTGGTTTCAGCTCTCTGCACCCAGCATCCACACCTACAGCATGCAACAGTCCGCATTGTCTCGCTCCTCGTCATCTTCGTCTCTCACTTCGCTCTCTGCTTGTTTTGTTTTTTTTTTCACAGGGAGATTCGGCAGCATTTGAACAGACGCTGTTTGATGTTTTTGTCCTCATTCTTTCATTAGTTCGGATGGGTTGTGATCGTGTGGTTCCAGGACAGGTAGCTTTGAGCTCAGGAGCTATTTTTAGCATTTGTTTAAAAGTGCTCAGATGTTTCACAAATAGATGCAACTTTTGGATACCCACACGAAGTGTAGCTTAATAAATAGGTCTTTCATTTGAATTGATTCTGTTTTCCGCTCACTGTGTTAGCTTACAGCTGCTAAAATGGATTTATGCTGTATTTAATGGTAAATGACTGCACATATCTAGGCTGAAATGAATGATCGAATGGTTTGATCCATTAAATTCCTCCAATCATTTTTTTACTGATTCAAAGCTTTGCTAAATGTGTGCACCACTCTGAACACACTTTACTGGTGCACAATGGGGAAATCTAGGTGCTGAGGAGGAAAGTAGTAAAACCAGCAAAACACAAACCGCTGTAAAAGGCAGAAATAATCCAAAGTTTGAGATCAAGGGTTAAACTATGGGCAGATTGGCTAATGCTAATGCTAGCAGGAAGCATGCTCAGGATCAGAAAAAACACAGTGGTTGTGAATGACCAAACTCTACAAGCAGAAGAAAAATCCTCACCATCTGATGCAAAAGTGATGCAGTGTAAAACGCTACAGCCAGTGTTTCTCCTAAACAATCATAACATTAGAAGTTTAGTTCTTTTAGGAAGCTGGAAACCCGCTCCTAAATCAGTTCTTTTTGTTTCCCCCCTTTAAAATTCCTCTCTGATTCTGTAAACCGACATCATTCTGAATGTCTGCTGCAGACATCAGCTCCACACTCAGCCTCAGATTTAAAGAACTGAACTATTCAAGGCCTTAAACTGGGATTTATTATTAGTTAAAACAGGTTTGGTGGGCCTTATTGCAGGTTTTAATTAGAAAAAAATAACCTAGCAGATAAGATATTGAGAGAATGGATTGTTTGTAATAAAGCTGAACAGAGAAAGAGAGCGAGGGGGGCTGTGAGCGAACAAATAAACATCTGTTGCCTCCAATGGGATTGAATGTCAGTATTTTACCTGCAGCTCATTTTGTTATCCATGAATAATAATGCGTGGCGTTGTTGTGTCTGTACAGCATGTGTCCATAAATAGTCCTGTCAGCTCTACTTCTTCTCTCTATTTCTGGTTCTTTGCCTGCACTCTGACCTCCCTCATGTCCTGAAATGCCCTCTAAACCAGTAGCTGGACTAGCATCTGAGTCCGTTTCTCCTTTTTCTGCCTGCTTCTGGCTTCAGTAGCTGCTGTTGCTCCAGCAGCAGCAGGTGTGTCTATCTCCTGTGCGGCCCCTCCTCTCTGTTTCCTGTTCTCTTATCACTGCAGTACGGCAGCTCTGTCTGGGAGGCAGCCATTCTATTGTTCTCGCACCCGCTTCACTTATCGGTGCTCTCTGGGGTGCTGGCGTCTCTCTGCCCACTCCACCTTGTGGACATGTCTGGCTCCAAATCACTGTGACACTTGGCACTTTGGTGTCCTGAGTCGGCTACAGCTTTTTGTATCTCCTCTCTCTAGACATAGCGTGCTACGTTGTCTGCTGCAGACTGACGCCATCTTGTTGCTGTCTGTGCTGCCAGGCTGCCACCTCTGCTGCAGTCACACCAAACTAACTACAGTTTTTCTGCATCTCTGTCCTGTCCCTCCTGCTGTGTGTCCACACCTGTCCTGCCTTTTTGTTGCTTTAGTCACAACAGTTTGCTGCACTCCAGCTAATGGACACACCTGAGCTTTGAAGAAGATATCATCAGAGCAAAACTCAACAGACGTCATGAGACTTTCAACAGACTTGGTTTCTAACACATTGTAATGATTTAAATCATTCTGTTACAACATTTACGGTTCTTATTCTAGGCTGGATTAGAGAAACTTTGCCCTTAAATGTTAAATATGTGTCTGACTGTACAGGTATAAGAAATCCACAGTAGGGTTGAAACGATTCCTCGAGTACCTCGAATAATTCGAGTACAAAAAAGCCTCGAGTCAAATTCTCTGCCTGAAGGCTTCGTTTAATTCATACCTAATTAATTAATGGCTTTGCAGTCGTCCGGGGTCATGTTTCACCCGGACTGAAATAAGTGATGCACATACACACTGCACTGAATGCACACGCGAGTAGCGAATGTAACTTAACTTTCTCTTAAGCCATGGCGGACAACGTGGACCCCGGTGGAGTGCGAAAAAGACAGAAAATGTCAAAGGTGTGGGACTATTTTTCACGTCGTAAGGCAGAAAACGTAGTCCAGTGTAAATACTGTAAAATGGATTTAGCCTATCACAATAGCACATCCTCGATGCTGCATCATCTGACCCGGAAACATCCACATGTAAATGTCACTTCTGCATAGCGGACTCAGAGGTCCGCTATATATTCTGCGGACGCTGCGACTTTTTCGCTTGTAGCACTCAGTTTCAGCTCACACTGTGCGTCTGGTAGCAACACGTCGGACCTAAAAATGTGCTAAAACCAGCAGTTTTTACACAACACATTGGACTTTATATTATGTTGTTATTCATGTCTGTTGTCCCTCGGGATTGCCACAGGACACAGGTATTTATGAGAGTGGTGGAGGAAAAGGAAAGAAAGTAAATACATGTTTTGTGATCAGTATAATTTGACATAACCACGGCAAACATGCTTTCTCGACAATCCTTGTGAATGTGTGAGAAAAAAGTGTAGAAATTAAAACGGACGTGTGTTAATACGGAAACAGCTGGCGAGCCATGTTTGCGCATGCGCCGTGAGCGGTTCTGGTGCTGTTTGATTCTCGCATGAGAGGAACATCGGCTCAGGTTGTATAGACCCTTTTACTACCTACGTCATCAAAAGTTGCGCGCGCAGCCTGGCAACGAGAGTGAAGGCTTGTTTAATGACATTTTTCTGGCTTTAGATTCAGGTTTCCATGTGGTTCTGGTACTTTTGGATCTATCTGCAGCATTCGACATGATCGATCATGACATTTTGATTACAAGACTTCACACTTGGGCTGGCATTTCAGGCACAGCCCTGGATTGGTTTAGGTCATGTTGGATGGCTGTTCATCCGAGTTACAGCCTCTACGTTGGGGTGTCCCACAAGGTTCAATTCTCGGCCCGTTACTGTTCAACCTCTATATACTGCCCTTGGGAGCCATTTTCAGAAAGCACGCTGTCTCATACCATCTTCACGCTGACGACTGTCAAATCTACTTTTCATTTAAGCCAACTCAATCAACGAAAGTTCTGTCTGATTGTATCCTTGAGGTCAAGCAATGGCTAGCTGATAACTTCCTCCATCTCAATGACTCCAAAACTGACTTAATCGTCTTCAGTCCTTTCAGTACCACGGCGACTCATCAACCTGACCTCAACTATCTCTCACCTAATGTATCCTCTGTAATCTCCAACCTTGGAGTAAAAATGGGCCAGGCTCTGAAGATGGATGCCCAGGTCAATAACACAGTTAAATTATGTTTTTACCAACTAAGACGCATCTCGAAACTAAAGCACATCCTGAGTGTCCGTCTTCTGAAATCGGTGGTCCACACTTTTATCACTTCAAGGCTGGATTACTCTAACTCCTGCTTATACGGCATCAGTAAAGCAGCTCTTTCTAGACTTCAGCTGGTCCAGAATTCTGCAGCTAGGTTGCTGACTGGAGCTGACAGAAGACAACACATTTCTCCAATTCTGAAATCTCTCCACTGGTTGGCCGTGCAGTTCAGGATAAACTTCAAAATTATGCTTCTCACTTACAAATCCTTGAACCATCAAGCTCCTCCATATCTGTGTGAACTTGTCCATTACTACAACCCGCCGCATGCTCTCAGGTCTGAAGATAAGCTCCTCCTAGTTGTTCCGAATGCACGTTTAAAAAGCCGTGGAGAAAGGGCTTTCTCTGTCTGTGCACCGAAGCTGTGGAACGCATTACCACTGCTAGTGAGGCAAGCACCAACAGCTAGCATTTTAAAATCACGCCTGAAAACTCATTACTTCAACCTAGCTTATACAACATAATTATGAACCTCACTTACATCTGCACTGTTTAAAAATGGACTCCACAATTATCGACTTCCGTACTATTGAGGTTCTTTTTTAAAATGTTTTTCTAATTTTTTATTCACCCTGTGTCTTATTGATTTTTAGCTGTTATTTTTGGGAATTTTGTTGTATTTGCTTTTTATCTTTTATCTGTGTTCGACATGTTTGTATAACGCCGGTTTAATTAACTAACATTTTTAGTGTACAGCGCCTTGTTTGTTTATAAATAAAATTGGATTGGAATGGATTGGAAGGCTTCCTCATTCACACTCAATACTAAAACAGCATTTTAAACCCTTTGTTTTGAAGTTCTGAGCACATAAAAATGTCGGGTTTTTGCGTTATGGATGCCAGAATCGCTTCTCTTCAAGCAGTGGACTGAAACTTTACAGAATTCCGAAGTTCTACATTTTTCCTGCTCAGGTCTTTCCATGCACATGCCTGAGGTGTAACTGCAGCCTTTTCTGTTTTTCCCATCCTAACACAAAGCTCAACTTTGAATAAAATTGCTGCTGCGTGGCTGCAGCATGACCCAAGTCTGGAACATCAAAATGATAGAATTAAACAAATGTATACGCTTTATTTCATGCTTCAAATTAACATTTCATTCTAATTCATCTGTATTTTCCCACTGCATATTAGTATAAACTGTATTTCTCTAAAATTAACATGATTGTACTCTGAGCACGCTAAAAAAAGAAACCTATGCATACTCACCCTGCCATGCAGGTACAGTTGGCTGTGAAGACGTGGTTCTCTGGTTTGTTTACTATGACCCAAGCCTCGTACGTAGCAGTCTTGTGTCCTTGTCTTTGGCTAGGAAGGACTTCTGCCTTCAAGACGCAAAACTCAGAGTCTATGTCGTGATATTTTACTTTCTGTACGTGGCCACAGACAACATAGTTGTATGCGTCTAACGCTTTGTATGCCCGTAGCTTCTCACGTGTGTACTTACTGGGCCTCTCCACTTAAAACGTATGTATATCGGGCCACAGGATATCTGGCCACGCACCTACATCTTCCACCCATTCCGTAATGCCACAGGGATCCGGGAGTCTGTTGCCATTCGTTAAAGTGAGTTTAATAATATAACATTCAAGATTTGCCGGTGATAACCCCACAGCGTAGCTTGATAAAGCCTGAAACAACGCCATTCTCTGTTGCCAAGCTGCGCGCGCATTCTCGCTGACGTCATATTGTTTACAAACAGTAAAAGGGTCTATACTTATTTTTTGCACAGGCATTTGTTTACTGTGAAGTAAAGTTGAAGTGCTGAAGTTTTGAAAACTAATTTTGAATAAAACTTGAAGAATACCTGGCAATTGCTTGCTCATTTTAAGAGGTCTTTCATATTTTATAACATGCTATTAGTTAAATTGGTTTACAAACACAAAAGAGTAATTTATTAGAGTACTCGATTAATCGATAAAAGATTAGATGGAGTACTCGATTACAAAAATATTCGATAGCTGTAGCCCTAATCCACAGAGCTCACATCATTTAAATATATAAGTACACCAGTTGTGCTCAAGACACATATAGCCAGAGGTGTGGACTTGAGTCACATGACTTGGACTCGAGTCAGACACGAGTCATTATTTTAATGACTTCTGACTTGACTTGATACTCTCTATAAAGACTTATGACTTGACTCGGACTTGAACGCCAATGACTTGTGACTTGAATCGACTTGCATCTGATGACTTGAGCATATTTGATACTTTAGCAAAAAAGCGGCAGGGCATGGACAAAAATCATAAATCATTCTTCATCCTGGGTTTGATCTTGTACTGCTAAATGCAGCAGCACTTTGTTTATAATCAGTTTCAGTTACACTTTCCACTTGTTTGAGCAAATAAATGAAGCTTTAAGAAGCATTTTTTTTCTGGAATTTAGTCATCATTGTCATTAAATTGACGCTGGACAGATGACTTGATTATGACTTGAAAATTCAAAGTTAAGGACTTGGACTTGACTTGGACTTCCACATCATTGACTTTGGACTTGACTTGGACCTGGTTGTCTTTGACCTGGACTTGACTCGAGACTTGTCTGGAAAGACTTGTGACTTACTTGTGACTTGCAAAGCAGTGACTTGGTCACACCTCTGCATATAGCTAGCCAAAAAAACTTAATGCAAAAGCTGAAACTGAAACAAACTAATCACCCCCTAGTGGCTGGCTGCAGTACATCATTTGAGTTTCATCTCTCCCAAACAAACAAGACATTTTCTAAATGAAAACTGAAAAACATCTTTAAATAATGTTGACCTTTGTTGATATTGGTAATTATTATCTCAAATCTGTAGGTTCAAATTTGTCCAATATTTTTTAGCTTTAGTAGTTAGTGAGTAGGCGAGACTTTCAGCACCATATTATCAGCGCCCTGGACTTGATCACCAATTATTATCTAACACACAACAATTTGTGAAAATGGCTGATGTCACTTCTGAACGTATGGGGATTGCCTGTGGTGTCCCCCAGGGGTCAGTATTAGGACCTGCTCTATTTAATATATATATATATATATATATATATATATATATATATATATATATGACATTTTTCAAGTCTGCAAAACTCTGAATATGATCTTATTTGCTGATGACACAAATTTGTTCTACGCAGGAAATGATCTCAATGAAATAATTAATATTATTAATAAAGAATTAAGTAAACTAAAAAATGGATGAATAATAATAAATTATCATTGAATATAGAAAAAACAAAGGTAATGATGTTTGGCAATTGTAAAAACAAAACAGAAGTATGTATAAAGATTGACGATGGAAAAATTGAGAATGTTAATGAAATCAAATTTTTGTGTGTGATACTGGATAATAAACTCAGTTGGAAGCCCCACATTAGACACATACAAACCAAAGCAGCAAAAAACTGTCATGATCTGTGCTGAATTACCATCTCTGTTTGAGTTTTGTTTACAGGTGGGTGTGTCTGGTGAGCTCAGCTGTACCAAAACAGCTCATCAGCGGTCAGGGGATTTAAGGAGCAGCAGGACAACTCACCAGTGCGAGATGATACTCAGTCTTGGGTAGTTTCTAGCCCTCCTCCTGATCTTACTGAAAGATTTTAGAATTTGTTTGTCTGAAACGTTCCTGCCCTTCAGGCAGTTAACTTGCTCTGCCCTCCTGATTCCTCCAGGTTCCAGTCATCTTTTCATATTCGCTTTCTGCAATATCACCGGAACCATCACCAACATTCCAGTCCTGTCGTTTGACCCTGATCGCCAGCTATCCGCTACTCACTGGTCCACCTGCAGCTCCTCAGTCTCCCTGTTCAGCCAGGTCTGGCAAACCCTCCCAGAAAAACCCGGATCATCCAGGAAACCGTAAGCCTTTAACATCCTCATCATCATCTCACGTTGTTCCAGACTCTGACCTCTCTTCCTCTCTCAGACCCCCACGGATCCTTTCCTGTCCATCGGAAGCTACTTCAACCGCACCATACAAAATAAATAATTTTTACTTGCCTTCCAACTCTTTGTGGTGATTCTTCACGTCGTGGGTTAAGAAATTGCCCTCAAACATGACAATCATCTGGCCAAACTCCTGACCCCACTGTCAAATCACTTCCGTCCGTTATATCCACAGCTTTCGCCCAACATGAACACTCCATACAAACTCTTCTCGAACATCAAGCCGGCACTAACCAACGTTTGTTACAGTTAGATGCCAGGTTAAGGGAACTGAATGATAAACTGTCTGCTCTGGCTGCTTCGGATTCTCTACCACCACCTCAACTACCTCCGGTTCAGCCTGGTCCGTCAACACAGTGGCACTTCTGGGTCGCAGACTCGCCTCTGCTCCAGATACCTTCTCCGGTGAGTCCGGTAAAATACGATGTTTTCTCCTTCAATGCATGTTAACTTTTGACAGAACTCCAGAAACATTTATCAGTGATCCTGCTAAGATCTCTTACATTGTTGGTCTGCTCCGAGGTCGTGCCTTACAATGGGCAGAGGCAAAGAGTCGGGAGCCTGGTTTCCTCAGAGGTACCCTAGACAATTTCCTAGTAGATTTTAATAGGACTTTTGGTCGAACAGAAACCCTCAGATATAGCCAGGATCATTTGGAACCTGAAGCAAGACAAACAAACAGTTTCAGACTTTTCAGTTGATTTTAGAACGTTGGCAATAACATCTTGTATGGACGAGGAGTCATTAAAGGGAACTTTTGCTCGGCCCCTCAACGATAAGATCCAGGACCAACTAGCTCTGTGTCCTGAACCTGGGACTCTGGAAGATCTAATAACATTAGCCATTCGCATAGAGAAGTGACTCAAGACCCGTCCCAGGCCCGCTCTGCCCAGTTATCAGTCCTACCAAACCGCTCGTTCCACTCCTCCTCCAGCTCTGCCATCAGCTTTTGCCGCTGCTCCAGTTCCTCCACAGGTTTCTTTGCAGATAGGTCGGGCCAGTCTGACCCCAGTGGAAATACGACGCTGTATCTCCTCCCAACTGTGTTTGTACTGTGGTCAGTCTGGTCATTTTCTGTCTAACTGTCCAATACGCCCAAAAGGAAGAGCCCACCAGTATGTCCGGGAGTTCTGGTGGGTATCAATACAAACAAATAGACCTCCCGGTGCATATTAACCTGCTCTGTTTTTTAACCAGCTGCCTTTTTCAACTGCGGCCCTGCTTGACTCTGGTTGTGAGAGGAACCTCCTAGATCAGTCTGTGGTCACCCGACTGAGAATTCCCACTACACCTCTCCTCACTCCAGTTCAGGTTTTGTCATTGGATGGAACCACCATCACCCACCGAACTGTGCCTGTGAAGTTGCAAGTATCCGGTAACCATCAAGAGGTCATTTTATTTTTTGTTTTTCCCTCTCCTCAGTTCCCAGTCGTTTTGGGTCACGAATGGCTTATCACGCACAACCCCCACAACGATTGGAGGACGGGTCAAGTAGCTTTTTAGAGTCCGTACTGCTTGTCCCACTGCTTGTTGTCTGCTAGCCTTCCTGTCCAGGTTCCTGCTACCAGTTCTCCACCCATTCCAGACCTTTCTTCAGTGCCACTCGAATACCACGACCTGCAAACAGTTTTCAGCAAGGATCGAGCTGCATCCTTGCCTCCTCATTGTCCGTACGACTGCTGTATCGATCTGCTCCCAGGTTGCACATTCCCATCCAGCAGGTTGTACAGTTTAACCAAAACTGAACACGAATGCATGACCACTTACATCTCTGAGTCATTAGCATCAGGTCTAATTCATCCCCCCACTTCTCCCTTGGGCGCTGGTTTCTTCTTTGTTTCAAAGAAAGATGGTTCCTTGTGTCCTTGTATCGACTATCGAGGCTTAAATCAAATCAGTCAAGAATAAATGCCCTCTGCCTTTGCTTTCTTCTACCTTTGACCCCGTACAGTACGCAACAGTCTTCACCAAACTGGATCTTTGCAATGCTTATCATCTCGTCAGGATCAGGGAGGGTGACGAGTGGAAAACAGCCTTCAAGACACCTCTGGGCCACTACGAGTACCTCGTCATGCCTTTTGGCCTGACCAATGCTCCCGCAGTATTCCAGTCCCTGGTAAACTCTGTTCTCACAGACTATATCAACAAGTTTGTCACTGTATAGCTCAACGACATTTTGATCTTTTCCAGTAATCTCTCAGAACACCGTCAACATGTCTGTGCTGTCCTACAATGCCTCCAGGAGAACCACCTTTTCGTTAAAGCTGAAAAGTTTGACTTTCACATTTCCTCTGTGAAATTTCTTGGATTTGTACTGGAGAAGGGACGGCTGAGAAAAGATCCTGAAACGGTAGAGGCTGTCCGTGACTGGCCCACCCCCACAACCCGCAAACAGCTACAACGTTTCCTCGGGTTTGCTAATTTTTATCGGCGGTTTATTCGTGGCTACAGCCAGGTGGCTTCTCCCTTGACACAGTTAACTTCTGTTAAAAGAGCTTTTGTGTGGTCAACTAATGCTGAGAAGGCTTTTCAGGAGTTAAAGACTCTTTTCACTCAAGCCCCTGTTTTGGTTCGCCCTGATCCCTCCATTCAGTTTACCATGGAAGTTGATGCTTCAGATTCTGGTGTGGGTGCTGTCTTATCCCAAACTTGCCTTCGGATAACCTACTTCACCCCTGTGCTTTCTTCTCAAAGAAACTCTCTCAGGCGGAGCAGAACTACGATGTGGGAGACCGAGAGCTGCTAGCCATCAGATTGGCTTTGGAAGAGTGGCGCCATTGGCTAGAAGGTTCTGAACATCCCATCAAAATGTGGACGGACCACAAAAATCTCGCCTACCTGAAGGAGGCCAAAAGGCTAAATCCCAGACAGTCCCGGTGGTCCCTGTTCTTTACTCGCTTCAATTTTATCATCTCTTACACCCCTGGAACCAAGAACGTCAAACCAGATGCTCTATCTCGCCAGTACGCCTCAGACAGAGATCTTGAACCCGCCACTATTCTTCCTCCATCCTGTGTTGTAGGAGTTGTTTCCTGGGACATTACTAATAAGGTGCTGGACGCCCAACGCACAGACCCTGACCCAGGTAATGGTCTTTCCCATAAACTGTTTGTGCCTCAACCGGTACGAGGAGCCGTGATTCACTGGGCACACAGCGCCAAGTTTTCCATTCACCCTGGAATTGGTCACACTCTCGCTCTGATCCGCAGGTCTTTCTGGTGGCCCTACATGTTTAAGGACACGAAGGAGTACATCAACGCCTGCCATGTCTGTGCCCGGAATGAAACCGCCAACCAACCCCCGGCAGGACTTCTAAAACTTCTCCCCATTCCTTCTCGTTCCATGGTCTCACATAGTAGTGGACTTCGTCACCGGCCTGCCCCTCTCCAAAGGGTTTTATGCCATCTTCACCATCATCAACAGATTTTCAAAGGCCTGCCATTTCGTCCCTGTAAAGTCGCTTCCATCCTCCACTGAGACTGCTAACCTCCTAATAAAACATGTTTTCAGACTTCATGGCATCCCGTTGGAGATCTTGTCAGACCGTGGTCCCCAATTCCTCTCCAGGGTCTGGAAGGAGTTTGCCACCTTATTGGGGGCTCGTGTTTCCCTGAGTTCTGGTTACCACCCCCAAACTAATGGTCAGTGCAAATTGATCAATCAAGAGTTGGAGGCAATACTCCGTTGTGTCTGCTCTTCTAACCCTACCAGCTGGAGTACCCAACTACCCTGGATCGAGTACGCGCACAACACCCACGTTTCTACTGCAACCAGTAAGTCCCCGTTCTAATCCTCCCTTGGTTATCAACCTCCCCTGTTCCCTTCGGATCTCTCCACCTCTGTCACTATCCCTCAGTTTATCCACCGGGCTAGGAGAACCTGGATCCAAACCCGGGCGGCTCTTCAACGCACCATGGAACGCAACCAACGGCTGGCAGATCGTCACCGCAGACCTGCGCCTGTATACAGTCCGGGTCAACAAGTCTGGCTCTCTACCAGGGATATCAGTCTCAAAGGCACCAGTAGGAAACTTTCCCCTCGTTTCATCGGTCCATACCCCATTGAGGAGGTCCTCAGTCCCTGTTCAGTCCACCTTGTCCTGGCCCCGTCTATGAAGATCCACCCTGTTTTTCATGTTTCCCTCCTGAAACCTGTCTCGTCCAGCCCGTTGTGTCCTGTCCCTGCTCCCCCTTCGCCAGTTCGTCTCACCGATGGTGGTCTGGGTTATCGTGTTCGGCACCTTCTGGACGTCAGGCCCAGGGGTCGGGGGCGTCAGTTCTTGGTGGACTGGGAGGGCTATGGTCCGGAACATCGGCAGTGGGTTCCCAGCTCCTGGTTTGATGATCCCTCCCTCATTAGGGATTTTGACGCCGCTCGGGCTTCTTCTGCCTCCTCCTCCGCTGTGCAGCCGCCGGGTGTTGGCCTCTGATTGGGGGGGGGGGGGGGGGGGGGTTGGTACTGTCACGATCTGTGCTGAACTACTATCTCTGTTTGAGTTTTGTTTACAGGTGGGTGTGTCTGGAGAGCTCAGCTGTACCAATCAGCTAATCAGCGGTCAGGGGATTTAAGGAGCAGCAGGAAAACTCACCAGTGCCAGATGACACTCAGTCTTGGGTAGGGATGGGTACCTTTGACATTTGAATCGATCCGGTACTAATTCCCGGTACCTACGCATGGATACCGGTACTTAACGGTACCAATTTTCGATGCTTTTGAGTGTTTATTTTAATTCTCTTTTATAATTAAATATATATTTTTCTCAATATATAACAACATTTGATATATATCACGATAAATAACATTCAACTGTTTGTATTTTAACATCGTCCTTGTAGTTTTATAAGCTGATAATTAAACTGAAGCAAACATCTTTACTGTGATCTAAATTTACTGTGTATCGTCATTCCTTTTGCCGTCCTTTTTCATTAGATTTTTCCTACTGGGAAGTTAGAATTTCTGAGGAGAAAGCGAACGCACCATTAGATGATAACAATGGTGGCATAGGAAGCTAACATATCAAGCTAACGTTATCTTAGACAGTTTATTTAACTGCTGGAGCAGATTAAAACGATGATGCCTCACACTTAGATCGTTGTCACTGGTTTCATCTTCACCCAATCACCCGTCGCATTTAGTAACGTAAAGCCAAAATTTAGAGCGTGTTCATGTTCTTCTAGTCAGAAATTCAGAGTTCCGAGGAGAAAGCGAACGCACCATTAGTTAAACGGAAGCTAACAAATCAAGCTAACGTTATCTTAAACATTTTATTTACCTACCAGAGCAGATTAAGATGAGGATGTCTCACTTACATGCGCAGCTGTCTAGGCTAGTTCTCGTTGTGAAGGACGGGTACCGAAACAAGGCACCGTTTCAAATGAAGTGAATCGGTGCTCGGTCGGTACTGTGGAATTCGGTCGGTACCTTAAAAAGTACCGAATTCGGTACCCATCCCTAGTATCACCGCATCCCCCAGTAGTGATACAGACCTTAGCAAAATGAAAAACTACTGAAATCAGTGCAGTTGTCCCATTGTTGCCCAGTGAGTGTAACAATTTTTATTTTTATTCTCACCGGTTAACAGCCCTCTCTACTACTTAACTGACCAGATCAACGTTCCACAAGTTCAACTGACTCAATTCTGGACTTAAATTTAAAATAATTGCTTTAATTTATTCTGAGCAGGTGTTTGTTGCTGAGTTGTGGCTGCAACATGAGTAAATCCAAGTGTTCAGCTTATTCCCTGTTACAAACGTATAGGGTTTATTTATTCTTACGTGTGCAAAACTGTGCTTTTGAAAATAAAAATAATATTTAAACATGTGGATGTGAGTGGGTGGAGACCAAAGTGATACAGAAGTATCGGGTTCAGAAGGTCTTCAATCCTCTCAGACTCTCTGCCAAGAAGACGGCATACCAATCAAATTATAAAGACCATAAAAACACTTCATCCCTGGAGAAAACATCCTTTTATCTGAGGTTGGCAGGCTTAAAGCTTTTCTTTAGTCTTTACATAAACAAGCTCTATGAATTCGTCCAAAGTAAAACCTGTACTGTGTCAGGCTGTCATCCTTTACCTTGTGTTTACTTTTTAAGGCCATTGGAGAAGATAATCTGTGTTACAGCTGCTTATAAGGACAAGACTCGTCAAACTTAGCAACTAGAAAATGGCCGCATTAAAATAAAAAGAATCACGGCTCAAGGAAAAGCAGCAGTAACGTCAAAATATTAGGGCAACTATTCATTATGATACATATAAAAAAAAGATATTCTGTGTGCATTTTGTTAAAAAAATGTTGAAACTGCTCTTTATTAGAAAAAATAAGAAACAATCTTTTATATAGCGCTTCTCGAGATAAAAATGAAAAAAAGTGATTGACTGAAAAAAACTTTTTTTTTATCGTATTTCTGATTATAATCTGTTACTATGAGTTTTACATGCAGGTTGAACATGAAAGTAGTCTCCTGATTCATCCCCTCTGCACTAAGACTGTGTAACTCCTGAGTTTAACTGGTACTGGCATTATCCTGTTACACAATGCAATACTCAGTATGTGTTCAATACTCGTGCAATACCGGATTTACATAGTATTTCTGTGTCCCTTGCAGTAAGCTGAATAGTGCTGGAAGTGGAACTCAAGTTCTTCATTTTTATTTGTGGTTTTTAGTGGTTGAAGATTACAATACTAGCTCACTGCCTGTGTGGATCTGTAACAGACCCAGAACTTGGGCCTGTAGACAAGATTAAATGTTCCTGTAAAACAGGAAAAAGATGGGACAGAGACGACAGGTGCTGTTTATCTTTGCCTCACTTTTTCTGTAATACAGTCCCATTCTCTCAGTACAGAAATTCACAATTATATGAAATGTGTGTTTTAATTAGGGATGCAAATTATCGAGTAATTCATTAATCAATAGTTGTTTCATCTTATCGATCGATGATCGATTAATTGATAAGCGGCAATTTTTCTGAAAAATTGAATTAACCTCTGAATAGGTTCCATCTGCTATATATGCAACATAAAATGCCATCTTCTATATGATATAAAGAAAAAATGCTAATAATATTCCTTAATCAAAGATTTATTCTGGGATCAGGTGACGGCAGGGAATAACATTTGGTAGCAGCTACTTGAAATGAAAATACATTTGTGCTTCTCATCTGCGACTGCGACATTGGAAACATAAATAGCAGCAGCATAAAATATACATTCCTGAAAAGAAGAATACAATATAGGCTACTTTAACATAGTGCACTGTTTCTATGAAGAATAATAAAATAAATTCTGTAAAGCAAATAAGGTGTCACATGTGGACCATCAGCAGTATTTCTAATCTCTTTTTAACTGGGAAATGTGACAATATCACAATTACATTGGTAAACCAAAACTGTAGCTAAAGTTAACTTAAAATATAGGCTCCCTGATGACAGTCTTCATAAAACAAACAAACAAAACATCCCTAGTGCTTCTCATAGCATAGATAGACTTATCTATTTTTGTTCAAGAATATCAGCAAATCCACATGGTCAGGATTAACCCCGGGTTTCCACGGGAGCCGTCAGCAGCACGTTACTGCAGCAGCATGTCTTGCTCGCGTAAGCTGCTGCTTGGCCCTTCCCACGAGACGCGAAGCAGCAGGGGAGCAGCTGTCACCGACCGAGCACGAAGTCACACTAGTGACTTCGTCAGTAAACACAAAAACAAGCAGGAGAAAACTACAACATGGTTTGTGTTTTATGTTCTGTCCGTTTTATAATCGCCAATACGGACCTGAAAAACAAAGGAGACCGCTAGCTATGTGATAACTTCTCACGGGGCCGCACAGTTAGTAACCTTTTTTAAAAGTAAAGCAACTGTAAGGCAGTACGTTCTTTATTCTGAAAATCTCCGGAGCTTCTCTCCATTTCCACGTCCGATTTCCTATCTTTCCTTCCCCAAAAATGTCGAACTTGACCCGTTTCAGAGGCGTCGCGCGTAGAAAATAGAACCGGCGCGTGAAGGCCGCGACATGCTGCTCCTGAGACGCGGCCGACTCGCGCTGCTGACGGCTGCTGACGGCTCCAGTGGAAAAGGTTCTGTTGACCACAGCGGTTCCTATCAGCAGCTATGACGTGCTGCTGCAGTAACGTGCTGCTGACGGCTCCCGTGGAAAGCCGGGGTTAGTCGTGTGCGCAGCCTGTTAACAGCTAGGCCAGCTGCTGAGAATACTCGCTCAGAAGGGACTGATGTGCCTGGTATGGCCAAGTACTTTCGTGTCAGGTTTGCCAGCCTTGGAAACCATCCTTCATTGACTTTCCACCATGTTGTGGGACTGGAATCAAGGAGTGGTGGCAGACCCTTCAGAAAGCCGTCCACCTCTTTTTCTACATCATCGGTGCTCCTGGCGGTATAGTTATCACCCATGAGCAAAGCATACGCACTGCGTCTCTGAAGTCCAGCTGCCTGAACTGGCACCGCCCAGCCCCCGACCAACTCCTGCTGGCCTCCAGTCCTATCTGCTGACGTGGAGCTCTTGCATTCAGCTTCTGCTTCAGTCTCAGCCAGAACTTCAAGCTGTTCGGCACGAGCTGTAACCCTCCTTGGTGGGGTCAGAAATACCAGATGCTTGTGCCTAGGATCCAGCATAGTTGCTATCATTGGTGGTGTTAACATCAGGTCATCAGAGGCAATCTGTGAAGAAAAAAATTAATTATATCTAAAGTGCCTCTTCACTCCCTGAAGATTGTAAAGCTGCTGAAACACTGAGCTGCCTTAAATCAAAACTCTACTTTTAGAATTACTTTTGAATTATGCCATAGCACATCATTTTGTTTCTTTTCAACTTGCTGCAACCATCGACATATACATATATGGACAATGGGTTTCCATAGCTCCAATAACACGTTTTTGAGGAGAAATGGGAGGTGGCCACCACCGCCATTTTGACCGTGTCACAGGTTGCGTCAAGCCCAGACAATTCCACAAAAGGGAAGAGAGAAGGAGCTGAGGGTGGGGCTGTAAGGCTGGGATCAACTGACGACACCTGGTCGAACTAGCTACAAGCTAACCCAAAGCTAACGTGGAGGTGGGAGCTAAGCTAACGGAGTTAGCAACCTAGCTACAACCGGAGTTAACTGTGCACAACACCAGAGCTTCTGAGTCAGAGATATGCTGGGCTGACCGCTGGGTAAAACCGGGTGGAACACAGAGGTCTCTGAGAGCTCCACAAACCAGCAGCGCACAGCAGACAAGCGCCACTGCGATCTGAGATGCGCAGAGCTGCCGCTGGGGAGAACCGGGTGGAAAGGTTTCCATCCGAGAGCTCCACAAGCCGGCAGCCCGCGCAGCAGTCAAGAGCCGTGATCAGACAGAGATGTGCCGAGCTGCGGGGACGGGAGAATCGGGTGGAAAACATCGGTTTCCATCCGAGAGCTCCACAAGCCGGCAGCCCGCGTAGCAGAAAGGAGCCGCGGCGATCAGAGATGCGCCGAGCTGTGGGGAGGGGAGAAACGGGTGGAAAACATCGGTTTCCCGAGAGCTCCACAAGCCGATAGTCGGAACCCAGCTCCACCAACATGTTATATTTCAACCCATTTTCTAAAGTGCAGCATTATGTTAAATGCACTGGGTTTTACCCTATTACATTTAAATTTCATGGTTAAACAGTACATGTTAAAATCTAAGCTCAGCAGTGACCTAAAATACATAAATATAATTTTACTTACCGAAAAAAATGAAGTGGAGACTCCTTGGATGCTCTATTAGTGCAATTAATGCCACAGCAAGTAGTAGAACTGTGAGTAGAACTGCTGACTTTACCCGCCAGCCCGGTTCAGTGTAGTGGCATGTCACTGTGATGTAGCTTTCTGTAGTCAAGGAAGTCCAACAGTCTGTTGTGAGGGCCACATTCGCAGTTGCAAGTTGCGTTCTCAATTCGGTCTTCTTCTTCGCGTAACTTGCTTCCAAGCGAGTGGTTATAGTTGTTCTAGAAGGGATATTGTACCCTGGCTCAACGTATTTGATCAATTCTTGAAATCCCTGTCCTTCAACGACATTTATCGGCAGCATGTCTGTAGTAACCATGTTACATATTCGCAGGGTAATGCCCTCTGTTTTTGTGGAGTCACGTACCCTTCTTCCCAATGCCATGGCGATTGTAGGCTGAGTGCCACTCGCAGTTTGTAGTACGGCTGAATGTGATGTACTTAGGTGGTGGTTCAATGAAGTTGAAGATTTGTTGTACTTCAGAATACTTCCACATATTGTGCATTTGGCATTGTTGTCATTGACCAACGTGAAGTGGCTTCATACTGCACTCCGTTTTGTCCTCCTCATCCTCTGCGTATGCTTTCTCCTCTGTTGTTGTCGTCGGAGCCTTCCTCTTTCCTCGCTTGTGTTCCCGCATGTGCGCAGCGCCAAGTACGTCTGGCGTCAAGCGCGCCCCCACGTGGACTGGTGGGGAATTACATGTTTAAAACACAATTAATTAATTTTAATCGAGTAATTTCTTATCGACACATAATTGATTATCGATTAATTGCTTGCATGCCTAATTTTAGTACATTTTATCTATGACTTTAATCCAAAATATCCATTTATGATTTCAGTCCAACATATTTTTATTCTGTTTTTAACCAAAATATATTTATTCTGCTTTTAACAACAGTACCCGGGCTTGTTACAACACCCAATTAGCTTAGTAGCTCACAAAAGGCATCATGGAAGAACCACATGTACTTTGGCAGGCTGAGCATAAACATTCTCCAAAATCACTTTTTTCGAACCAGTACTGCCAACGCCATCTTAATCTATTTATGGAACGTATCAGGAGACAACACGGAGCTTATCCAGCTAAAACAGCATGAAATAAGTGTGATGTAAATACACAATAAAAATCAAAATGGCGGCCGCAGCTGACCCGATCTCGGCATTTTTCCAGTCTCCCTACCTCTTAAATTAAACAAATAGCCGCGTCTACACCCTGGTTCATGCTTCCACATTGAGCTGTGTTTCTCATCAATAGTTTACAACCGTTTTCATGTTGTTTCACTCAGTTACTAACCTGTAAAACAGGAAAATGATGAGACAAAGACAACTTGCGCTGCTTATTATCTTTGCCTTGCTTCTGCCTTTACCCTGCTACTCTGCCTTACTATTCAAGGCGCCACCCTGTGGCCTCGCCGTGTAATTACAACCAAAAGAAAGATATCCGCAGAGTCAATTTCTCTCATTTAAATCATCACCATTTCTAATGGGAGTACGCATTACTGTGTCACATATATGCATATACCTTGTTATTATTTTTCTTCAAATTATTCTCTTAAGTGTTGGTGCTGCTGTAGCAAGTGAATTGTTTCCCCATGGACGATAAATAAATTCTATTCAATTCTATTCTATTCTACACCTATTTCCTGCATTAGCTTCTGATAGAAAACAGATGGTGAAACTCTAGGATTAGAAAATCCTGACAGATCTACGTCACACTGTGAATTTGTATTCATGGACTCACCGATCTTGACTTATGGTTGGGAAGGCTGTTGATGTGTTTAGCTCGGGAAACCGCAGACAACGCCTTGTCTAGTTTAAGCAAACCGTTAGCATTAGCAACTTTACCACACAGCTGAAGCTCACCCAGGCTTGTGTTTTTTGAAGAGCTAAAACATCGACGTTGCAAGAAAGTGGTAGAGTCATGTTGCTGTTATCAAATCCAAGGCAAGATGCCCAAACATCAGGGAACAAGAAATTTAAAACCTGCCATCTGAAGCTCAGTTGTGTTATGGGCAACATTTAGGCCCAAGGAATGGTGCATCAGTATATTTTTTCCCCTAAAACAGAGTTTTAAGGCATTCATTCCTACTAAAGACCACCGCAAATTATTGATTAAATGAGTGAACCACTCCTTTCAAACTCAGTGTAATTGAAATGCTTTGATGGACTGGTACTCTGTCCAGGATGTAACCCGCCTACTTGCCTGTAGACTGCTAGATATAGGCACCAGTCCCCCGCAGCCCTACCTGGACCAGCTGGTACAGATAATTATTCTCCACCATTCTGTAGTGTTTATGATTCCATCTCAGCCTGCATTAAAACTGAACTTTGTTTAACTTCTTGATTCCTTTTCTTGTTAAATGACTTAAATCCAAACTTCATGATTGATTGGATGGAATACTTAAGTCTGAAGAAGACATTTGGCTAAATTATCTCAACATCCATATTCTGTGGTTATAAAACAAAAGCCCCCCCCCCCCCGCCCCCCCCCCCCCCCCCAAAAAAAAAGCTACAGAGGTTGATGGTTTAAATATATCAATGTTTATGTTGATATGAGTTAGTTTTTATTATGACACAACATCCTCTTTGGTCTCGTGTGGAAGAGATTCCTTTTTTTAGTTATCTTGCTTCCCTGTATACATGTTTCTCAAACTTTAATTTTAAGCACCTTTACGTTATTAAAACGAGTAAACTTTTGTTAAGAGTTTTCCACAGCGTCTGTTCCACATGACACTGTCAATAGTCTGCAGAGCGCCCTGCCTGTGAATGATGTTTTTTCTCTTTAGCACACAACTTTGTAACTCTGTCAGTGAGCAGCTGTTGCTTCTTGGAGCTCCAGAGCAACAAACTGCTAATCCACCCAGTTTCCATATGCGTGAATTGTTATTTGTGTTTGCACATGAATTTTGCAGTATTGATTATTAAACGGATAATGGCTCATTGCAAGAACTAGAAGCATGTTTGTTATTATTCCCTGAAAATAAACAGAAAAACTGAAGTCTTTATTTCAAGAAATCATCAACCTGACAAGACAGCATACTAAATAAATAAATAAATAGAACCTCCATTACACAAATGCACACTTCGTCTTCCGGTCTGGCGACCAGGTGTGGCTCTCCTCTGCTAACCTGAGGATGCCGGCTGGCTCCCGGAAGCTCACTCCTCGCTTCCTGGGTCCGTTCCCTGTCCTCAGGGTCATCAATCCAGTCACCTACCGTCTGCGCCTCCCGGCTACTCTCCGGATCCACCCGGTCTTTCACGTCTCCCAGCTTAAGCCGGTGATCTCCTCTTCTCTCCACCCTCTGCCGACCCGGGTGCCTCCGCCCCGCGGGGTTGAGGCGGATCGCACCTACACGGTCCGCAGGATTCTGGACGCTCGCCGCCCGGGACGAGGTTGGCAGTACCTCGTGGACTGGGAGGGGTACGGACCTGAGGAACGCTCTTGGGAGCCCACAAGCTCGTTTGTCGACCCTACCCTGCTGACTGACTTCTGGGCCCGCCGTCCTGGGACTTCGGGAGCCGTCCCTAGAGGGGGGGGTCCTGTCACGAACTCATCCCACTGACTTCTGTCCCATTCCTGCCACCAACGTGGCGGCTGACGTCATCACGCCGACACTACTTAAGGAAGTGCCGGCGTTTCATTCATTACTCAGTCATCGTTCTCACCAGACTTTGTATCGAGTCTCCAGGCTTACCAGCCCTCTAAACCTTCAATCCGAACCTTCAGGAGATAACCATCACTTCGCGTCTGGGCAACAGATCCTCTCAGTCACGCTTCAGATCTGCCAACGAACCTGACAGGACCAGCTCTATACCCTTAAGGGGGTCCTGGAGGGTGCGTGGGAGTTCTCCCTACCAATCTACACGTGTTTTGTGGATTTGGAGAAGGCATTCGACCATGTCCCTCTGGGTGCCCTCTGGGAGTATGGTGCACCAGGCCCTCTGATACGGGCTGTTAGGTCCCTGTATGACCGGTGTCAGAGCTTGGTCCGCATTGCCGGCAGTAAGTTTGGCTCGTTTCCAGTGAGAGTTGGACTCCACCAAGGCTGCCCTTTATCACCGATTCTGTTCATAACTTTTATGGACATGATTTCTAGGCACAGCCAAGGTGTGGAGAGGATCTGTTTTGGTGACCTGAGGATTGAGTCCACTTTTTGCCGATGATGTGGTCCTGTTGGTTTAATCAGAACGTGATCTCCGACTTTCGTCGGAGCGGTTCGCAGCCGAGTGTGAAGCGTCTGGGATGAGAGTCAGCTCCTCTAAATCGCTTGGTCATTTGGGAGGAGCTCGGAGTAGACTCGCTGTTCCTACACGTTGAGAGGTGCCAGTTGAGACGGCTTGGGCATCTGGTCAGGATGCCTCCTGGATGCCTCC
Source organism: Nothobranchius furzeri (assembly GCF_043380555.1). Classification (NCBI taxonomy): domain Eukaryota; kingdom Metazoa; phylum Chordata; class Actinopteri; order Cyprinodontiformes; family Nothobranchiidae; genus Nothobranchius; species Nothobranchius furzeri. Next base: position 47,610,650 of record NC_091750.1, on the reverse strand, counting down.
CTGGTGAGGTCTTCCAAGCATGTCCAACTGGGAGGAGATCCAAGGGAATACCCAGGACATGCTGAAGAGACTGTGTCTCTTGGCTGGCCAGGGAATGCCTTGGGATTCCCCTGGAGGAGCTGGCCCAAGTAGCTGGGGAGAGAGAAGTCTGGGCCTCTCGGCTTATGCTGCTGCCCCTATGACCCGACTCTGGATAAGCGGTTGAAAATGGATAGATATTTAAATATTGAAATTTGCTGCAGATGTCCATACAATTCACTGAACTGACTATGTAACATCATTGTGAGGTCACAACACCAGTTAATTAGCATTCGATTAAACAACTGCTAAAATTCTGACTTATGACTTTGCTTTTATACTAACAGAAGTTTGAGAACAGGCTTGGCTTTTCTGTAGCTAATTATCTCAGTAGCAGAAGCTGATCGTATGGTGTGTGGCAGTTTTTGTGTGGATTCTAAAACACAAGGCAGTGATGAAGGCCAGATGTCCCAGTCATGCATTTGAGCTCAGATGAAAATCATGCACACACCGAATGGTTAGGTTTTACTGAGAAACAATCATCGAAGAGTGTCACAAAAAGAGAAATTCACAAATAAAAATAGTAATGAGGTTGCAGTAATGAGTTGCTCCTACATCACCTGGTCACTGTTTGCTTAGCAACTAAAGCAGTTTCAAGTTAAAGTAACTTAGAAATAATCTCTAGAATCTGGTTGTTTGCTTCAAATTTTGGCAGAAAATTTTAAATTAATAAAATGTGTCAAGTTAAGGGCTGCGCAGTGGTGCAGTGGTTAGAGCTGTTGCCTTGCAGTGAGAAGGTCCTGGGTTCGCTTCCCGGCCTGCGATCTTTCTGCATGGAGTTTGCATGTTCTTCCTGTGCATGCGTGGATTCTTTCGGGGTACTCCGGCTTCCTCCCACAGTCCAAAAACATGAGTGTTAGGTCGATTGGTCTGTCTGAATTGTCCGTGTGTGTGTGTGTGTGTGTGTGTGTGTGTGTGTGTGTGTGTGTGTGTGTGTGTGTGTGCATGATTGTTTGTCCTGTGTGTCTCTGTGTTGCCCTGTGATGGACTTGCTCTCTGTCCAGGGTGTACCCCGCCTGATTGCCCATTGACCACTGGTGATAGGCACCAGCCCCTCCCGCAACCTTACGTGGACAAGCGGGTTCAGAAAATGGATAGATGGATGGATAAATATGTGATAATTCAAAGGGTTTGGATTTCTTTGAATTTAGACATTTATTCTCTTATTTTCCCATTAGATCGAAATGCTGTCACTTCAAGCATTATAATGTAGATTGGTTATTTTCTGGAAAGGTTTAGGATAATTTGGCTTCTTAACTCAAACCAAAATATATAAGAATCGTTAAGAGTTTTTAATTTTATTGCACCTTATTTGCAGCTGACCCCAAACAAGCACGCAAACCTCTGTCCCAAAACTCATCTACTGTAGGCTGCCTCGCTTCTTTTCTCCTCCTACTTCTCACATATTTAGTCACACACACACACACACACACACACACACACACACACACACACACACACACACACACACACACACACACACACACCAATGTACATACACGCATGCACACAAGCACTCATATATGCATGCAAACACGCACGCATGCACATGCACGCACGCAAACACACACACACATACACGCATGCACACACGCACACACGCACACACATATACATGAAAGCACACAAACACACACGTGCACATGTACATGCATGCACACATGCACACACATATGCATGCACGCACGCATGCACACACACACACACACACACACACACACACACACACACACACACACACACACACACACACACACACACACACACACACACACACACACACACACACACACACACACTATCTTTTGTTTGGGGTCAGACGGCGTTGAAGGCAGATCCTGTGGCCCATCTCAGGAGAATGTTAATACGCCGGCTCCGGTCTCTCCAGGGACACAGGAATTGTCACACTAACCCTACTAACTCCTCTTCCACAGCAGCGGTAACACCAGAACCTGCTCCAAAACACACCTATTGCCACTTACTGCAGCTTTGCTGTTCGTCGGCTCCCTCATTAAACAAAACTCACCCTCTCATGGATGTTTTTGTGTGTAATTAAACCGTTTTCAGTAACATTGTATGCAAAAGGGTTTGTTGTTGTAGGTAATAGGAAAAGAAAGCAAGTGCAGACCGATTCATGTTGGTAAAATGCTGGAGTTTGTTTATTGTCAGGAGATTAATTAACAGAGGAGAGGAGATGAACACCAGCAGCAAAAGATTGGATGCAAAGAGGAAATTCAGTTAATTCAGGAGAAAAATCTGACAGGAGAAAAACGGGAAAGACTAGAGGGTGGGCTGATGTGTGCTTCTAACTGGCTGCAAGAATCTGGTAATAAGCAAAGTGTGGATCAAGAAGCTATGCTGCAGCCTGATGAGATGATGAGACACAGGTGTTGAAGGTGGTCACCATGGAGACGGCCAGGCAGAAAAACCACATCTTTTAGGTTTATTTTGTCTCTCTGTGATAAAGTTAATGACCATGTTACATCTGATATGTTAAGAAACAAAACCAAAGCAAAAGGTTTAGGCAGAAGCACCTGCAAGAGCTAGCTGCGCTGGTTGAACTCATCAAGGTTGACTTGAGCTGAGCCGTGACTCATGGAGGTCACTAGATCTCACAGATCGGTGGTGGGGTCGGTCTGTAAAGACGAGAGGGTTACTGAAAGTTTACATTACTTGTTTTATTTCGGAGGTGCATCCCTACGTCAGCAGAGCATAGGTCACAAAAGCAATATTGTGTTATTTCCCAATGTTGACCTTCATCATTTTGCTTTAGATGATGTAAAAAACTCTGTGTTTTGAACATCTCTGCTGAAAAAGGCATCCACACTTTCCCCAGTAACTTCAGATCTTTCAGCGTTTTCTATTTTTGTATCTGATGTCATCTGTAGGTGGAACATCCAGCATTGAATAGTTTTACAACGGCCTCTCCTTTTACTCTCTCTTTCATGTGTAAATAAATTTAGGCTTTAGCCATTTTGTTAGTGACATCTAAAAACTGTGCTGGTGTGTGAATTTAACCAAGACCTATTTCATCTGTCCCTAAAATGCTCCAAACTCAGTTTATATTTTCGAACCTAATTTTGATCTCTAATTCCTACTGAGATTTAATGAAGCCGCAAACATCTGCCCTGACTAATGCTCACGAAGCTCTGCTGCATAGTTTCAGAACTAGTCATTACTTTTGATTCTGCACAAATGGAAAAATGACCATGTCTGTTCAGCATGCATGCCAGGGGGCCATGTTCAACTGGAGCCATGGTTTCTGATAAATGCTTTGATAAAACATTCGAGTCAGACAAATTAGTCCACAAACCCTCATGGTGACTTTTTAAACACAGCTAACTCTTATTTTAAAACCTCTTTCTCCAATCAGATGCATTATTCTGTGATCTGATCATTAGGAATTCTTCAAGTGGAAACGTGCGGAGCATCTTTCTCTGCTCTGCGGTGTGAGAATTTGTTCACAAGTGAAAATCTGTGACGAAATTCTAAATTCAGTCTGACATCTCGGAGCGATCTAACTCTCCAGGAAGCAGATGGAACTCTGTTTTTCTTCTTCGGTGACACAAGGCTTCAGCCCAACTCAGGTTCCTTCCAGCTGCTCATGTGGACTTTGAAAGTGATCTGAGCGCTCCACCAGCAGCTGCTCCCCACTTAAACAAAGAATCGTGTCACGTTAGTTTGTGTTGGTTGGTGGAGATGATCTCTGATAATGCTGGTGGAGACTTGTCACCGTCATCACACTACAGCTATTATTCGTTATATTCTAGTTTTGAATGTACTGCCATCAAACACACCAAAAGAGACTAATATGAAATTCTTTTTACTGACGGAGTCTGTGCTCATTTTATAAAAGCAGTGATGTTTACATGTTGAAGACATTAAAACTGTCAGTAGAAACTAGCATTGACTATATTGGGAACTGTAACTTGACTGGACTGTAATGAATGGTACTGATCATTAAATTAAACAACAACTTAAGGTTCTCTTTAAAACCCTAGTGTGCATTCTTTTTACCTGTTTACTATCAAATTCTGTGCATCCCCCTCCTTGGGCTGCCACCGTGGTGAAGGGCTTCGAGTCTCCCAATGATCCTATAGGAGCTAAGTTGTTTGAGGCGCCATGCCTCAGGGTCACCCATAGCAAACAGGTCCTAGGTGATCAGACAAAGTGCAGCCCGCAGACCTCCTATGATGAGCGATATAAATGGAAACAGTGTTACCTCGCACGAACGCGGGCCACCGAGGACCCCCCTCTAGAGCCATGCCTGGAGTTGCAGCACCATTGGCGAGCGCCAGGTGGCCAGACTTTCAACCGTGGGTGACTCAAGCATAAAGGTGTTCATATGCGCTCTTGGCACCAGGATACCTTAGGTCGCAGTTCAACGATTAACTATGTTGTTGTCTCATCTGATTTTTGGCCGCATGACTTGGTCACTCGGGTTAAGAGGGCGGGGGCGGAGCTGTTATCTGACCAATACTTGGTGGTGAGTTGGCTTCGATGATGGGGAGGAAGCCGGTCAGGCTTGACTAGGGATGGGTACCTTTGACATTTGAATCGATCCGGTACTAATTACCGGTACCTAGGAATCGATACCGGTACTTAACGGTACCATTTTTCGATACTTTTGAGTGTTTATTATTTTAATTCTCTTTTATAATTAAATATATATTTTTCTCAATATATAACAATATTTGATAAATATCACGATAAATAACATATAACAGTTTGTATTTTAACATTGCCCTTGTAGTTTTATAAGCTGATAATTAAACTGAAGCAAACATCTTTACTGTGAACTAAATTTACTGTGTCTTCATTCCTTTTGCCGTCTTTTTTCATTTGATTTTTCCTACTGGGAAGTTAGAATTTCCGAGGAGAAAGCGAACGCACCATTAGCTGATAACAATGGTGGCAATGGAAGCTAACATATCAAGCTAACGATATCTTAAACAGTTTATTTAGCTGCTGGAGCAGATTAAAACGATGCCTCACACTTAGATCGTCACTGGTTTCGTCTTCACCCGTCACATTTAGTAAAGTGAAGCCAAACTTTAGAGCGCGTTCATGTTGTTCTAGTCGGAAATTCGGAGTTCCGAGGAGAAAGCGAACGCACCATTAGCGAAACGGAAGCTAATATATCAAGCTAATTATATTTACCTACCGGAGCAGATTAAGATGAGGATGTCTCATTTAGATAGTTGTCGCTGGTTTCATCATCCAGTTACCCATCACATTTAGTGAAGTGGACCCAAGCTTTAGCCTGCGTTCTCTCTACCATGCTGCTCTGTTTACAACTGGTTCACAGCAAGCGACGATAAAACGCTCTTGCGCATGCGCAGCTGTCTTGGCAAGTTCTCGTTAGGATGGACGGGTACCGAAACCAGGCACCGTTTGAAATGACGTGAATCGGTGCTCGGTCGGTACTATGGAATTCGGTCGGTACCTTAAAAAGTACCGAATTCGGTACCCATCCCTAGGCTTGACAGACCTAATGTATTGCGAGGGTCTGCTGGAAACGCCTGTCAGAAGGAGCTTCATTTCCCACCTCTGATAGGATTTTGAACTTGTCCCGAGGGAAGCGGGAGACATTGAATCCGAGAGGGCCGTGTTCTGTGCTTTCATTGATGAGGCGGCTGACTGGAGCTGTGGCTGCAGGGTCGTCAGTGCCTGATGAGGTGGCAACCTCCGCCAAGGCTGCCCTTTATCACTGATTCTGTTCATAACTTTTATGGACAGGATTTCTAGGCACAGGCAAGGTGTTGTGGGGATCCGTTTTGGTGGCCTAACAATCAGGTCTCTGCTTTTTGCAGATGATGTGGTCCTGTTGGCTTTATCAGAACGTGATCTCCAGTTTTTGCTCTGGCAGTTCGCAGCTGAGTGTGAAACAGCTGGGATGAAAATCAGCTCCTCTAAATCTGAGACCATGGTCCTGAATCGAAAAAAGGTAGAATGCCTTCTCCTGGTCAGGGATGAGGTCCTTACCTTGAGTTTAAGTGTCTCTGGGTCTTGTTCACGAGAGAGGCGAAGATGGTGCGTGAGCTTGATAGGCAGATTGGTGCTGCGTCTGCAGTGATGCGGCGTTGTAACGATCTGTCATAGTGAAGAGAGAGCCGAACCGGAAGGCAAAGTTCTCGATTTACTGTTATGTTTCTCTCACCTACGGTCACGAGCTTTGAGTAGTTACAGAAAGAACAAGATCATGGATACAAACAGCCAAAATGAGTTTTCTCCACATGATGGCTGGGCTCTTTCAGCTACAGGATGAGAAGCTCGGCCATCCGGGAGGGGCTCGGAGTAGACCCGCTGCTCTTCCAGGTTGAGAGGAGCCAAATGAGGTGGCACCTCTGGCACCTGGTCAGGAGGCATCCTGGATGTCTCCAGGAGGTTCTTTGGGCATGTCCAACTGGGAGAAGACCCAAGGGAAGACCCAGGACACGCTGGAGGGACTATGTCTCTTGGCTGGCCAGGGAACGCCTTGAGACACCCTAGGAGGAGCTGGCGCAACTGGCTGGGGAGAGGGAAGGCTGGGCCTCCCTGCTAAGGCTGCCGCCCCTGTGACCTAACCTCAGATAAGTGGAAGAGAATGGATGGATGGACAGATGGATGGATAGTCCACAAACTTGTCCTTTTTTATTAATTTTACTCACCAACATCAATTTTAAGTATTTCTCTCAGCTTGAAATTTTACACTTTTGAACACATAAACTGTGAAATACTGTAATACAGTAGCTTTTTAGGGACATACGAGCTTTGCTCTTTCACATGATGTAACGTGAAAGAAAGAGTGAAGGGCAGCAGTACACCTTAGAAGCAGGGAGTCTACCAAACCAACTAAGAAGAAAAAAATAGCTGCTGAACTCGGTTAGTTTGAATAACAAACAAAGAAATCAAAAGAAATGTTAAATTAGCCAGGACCTCATCATGTCCAACCCTCTGCAGCTGCTTATGATGAGCTCCCCGTCTGCTATTAGCTGGACCCCCGCCTCCAAGCGGTGTCCCTAACTCCCACACCTCAAGTTGCTCTTTATTCATGTTAGAGCTCCCGATCTGGTCCCAACGTATCTTCAAAATGCCTCCTAAAGTTCCTTCTACTCAAGTCACTTCTCCTCCCTCAGTCTCTCTCCCAACTGTCACGGTTGGAGGTGAGTGAACACACCTGACTCTCATTCTGTCTGATTGCAGATGGGCGGAACCGGAATGCAGCGAGCCATCTGCCACTCGTCAGTAGGCTTCTTAAGGAGCAGGGAGACGCGCCTCAGCGCTGGATGATTACTCAATCTTGGTAGAGCTACCTGAGTGTCACAAGCCTTTTATCTTTGACCAGACTGTCTTCCGAGCTTCGTCCCGAGTAACCTTACCTGTTTCTCCCTCCCCTTCAGGTCAAGCCTCCACTTACAGAACCTGCATAAGTCATGGATCCACGCCTGTCTCCCACTCCCAGCCTCTTCTGACCGACCAGCTCTCCGCCACCCGCTGCACCCCCCTCAGGACTCCGAGGATTTCCCCCCTACCTTCGAGGATCACCCTGTCCCGCGCTCCTCCTGCCACTCACCTGCCAACCGGACCCTCCTCTCCTCTCCTCCCTAACCCCGAACCTTGAGCCCCAGGACTAAATGAACTGAGCTAAGCTCCTAATCATCACCTACCCTTTTACGGTGCTCCTTTAGTTGGGACTAATAAATTATTGTTTGGTTTCTCACCCATCCTCCTGACTCTGAGTTGATTCTGTATGTCTTGGGTCAGACGGTTAACACCCACCATGACACCAACATGTTCCAGCACTCCTCTGCTAGCCGGTGGCTAAGCTAGGCTCTGCATCAACCTCTGGCTACAGCCAACCCCCCTTTGCTAGTTGATGGCTAACAGGCAGCCATGAATGTCCATCTCCACTGCAGATCATGCCAGCGTTCATCCGTTAGTGGCTAAGCGGCAGCCACTGTTTACTTCACTGCTGCTCCCAGAGCCACGGCCACCCGACCCCTCCTGCGTGTGTGGATCAGTGATGGCTTCAAGGCCTGACAAAACTTGCTTGCTTAACTGACAATAATTTCATCTAAGTCAATTATGTTTTGGTCAAAGAAATTGGCATCAATAATTCTTTAGTGGCAAATTTTAAATCGATTTATGAAGCTTCCACATCCTACTTTATACATCAAACATGTTTTAATAAAAACAACAGCCATGATTTTAAGATCCAGATGTTTTGATGGAAGTTTATGTTTATGTATGTAATATTACACCTGTACCTTTCATTTGAGGTCTTCAAAAATGGTGGAAACATCTAAAAAGGAGCCTCAAAGGCAAACTCATTAATGTAACTTCCATTACGCTGAAAGACAGGAGACTAATTTTGAATAGAAGCATGGTACTTTAACATTATTCATTTTAACAGCCTGGAAAAATGACGTCCCTCGTGAAAAAACTCTTGATGATTTTTATCATTTAGTTTTCAGTTGAAGCTTCAGAGTCCAAAAAATTTACATTCATATTATTCTCTGATGGGTGTTTACTCCATCTAAGTTTTTTAATTTCCAATTTAACGTCATACTTTCTTATTCTATAGGTGTTATTAATTAGTCATGCTGAAGATCTCTATTTTTATTGAGTTAACCCAGTTTTTAGTTTAACTCTGGGAAAGATAAAGATTGCCTTTCAAGAAAATCTTTAATTTACTACTATATCAGATCAGAAATTGCACAATCTTGTTAGAATATCTCATTTCTCATAAGCATCTAATCTGGTTTGTTTCAGAAGGTTAAAACTTATTTCTCTGATCAGAGGCCATTCAGGAAGCCATCTAGGGTGGAATAGAGACTTCCAGACACACTCCTGTCGAGGATGAGTCCAGAGGACCGCCTTCTGATGACGGCTCAGTTAAAACTGCTGCACATGCACGTTTGTTAAAAATGTGTGTCCCTATAATTTGTGTGAACAGCTTCGGCTCTTAAAAAAAACGAAAATCTTGCAGAAGTAACTCAGACACAGAGACAGACTCAAACAAGTCAAACATTAGAGAAACACACTGAGCGGTTCCTGTCATGGAGTCGTTTATCTCTGGTCTCTGTGGTCGCTGCATCTAAAGGCCTTTTTGGCCGAAGTCCACGTGGCACAAAAAGGCCGCGGCATTCCTGATGTCTGTGGCTAATCTCTGGTGTCAGCTTGTGTTAATGCTGCGCCAACAAACAGGGCTGGAGAATACTAAAAAACTCCCATCAGCAGCATTCCTCCATAGGAGAGCAGGCCTGATGAGTGCAAGGGTCACCTGAGGTCGAACATTAGGTGTGTGTGTGTGTGTGTGTGTGAGAGAGAAAGAGAGAGAGAGAGAGAGAGAGAGAGAGCTGCTCCTACTGTAACAGTGTGATCCACAGGTCCGGAGGTGGGGCCGAGGCAGGATGGAGGGAACTCACTTCAAAGGAAGAGCGCTCTCCCCTTCTCCGTCTCCATTGAAAGTGGGCTAAATGAGCTTTGTGGGGGATTTTCTTCCTGCTATTAGACGATTCAGAAAGTCGACAGAAAATGCTGAAAAGGACAGGAGGTCATTTGAGTAGTTAATTATTCCGAGTCTAAACCTGCCAGATGCTCCCTGCATCATGCCCTCGCTGACCTCGTATGACCACGAGATCTTGTTCTGCTAAATTTGAGCGATCTAGTGAGTGTAAGTTCAGGCTGGTACTACCAAAAGCCACGTGTCAAATTTCACAGAGCTGTGAGATGGAGACTTTGTACTTGAATGCAGGCGTTTGTCTTCAGAAACCAGACTTTCTCCTTAAATAGAAATAAAAAAGTGAAAGTTTGTTTTGTGGATTACAAATAAAAGGACAGACATGTAAACGGTTTTATCACAGCAATGTCTGATCAACATACTAATCAAGTGAAGTGTTAGTGTTTGTGTGGGGCTGATGTGCAGACATGCAGCATATGCTGAGCTCTCCTAGACTCCCAAAGGGAACGGACAGGAATGCATTAGGGGTCAGGGGTTGGGCAGACATGTACATGTGCAGCGTCATGGCAACAGGTGCTGCAAAAGACTCACAGAAAAGTAATTTTTTTTTTTTACCTTTAATTCCCACAAACGTTTAATCAATCAGAATTTGTTCTGCGTCCTTTACCACTGTTTGTCGTTGCTTTCTTTTGTTTGCGTTTATGTTGGTGCATCTTGTGCGATTTGGGTTTATGTTGATTTTTAAAAGATGAAAGTACAAGAAACTGAACTGCAGTTGGAAAGTCGGCACAAAAAGAGAAGCTGGGAGCGCAGGGGCTGGTAGTGTCTCGAGAAATGGGAGTTATGTGCCAAGGTATTCCTTCTCCTCAGAGAGGCCCCAGCTCTCAGCACAGTGAGGTCAACAAGTACAGACCATTACCCACCGCCCCGCGAATGCACGAACACAAAAACTTAAGTATGCAGGGCTGCTCCTTTAAGACGGGATGACAGGAGCTGCCTGAATGCCCTTGCAGACGTTACTGCCGCCACGATGGAGTGAAAACGATGTTGCACTGAGGTGGAAAAGGATCAACTTGTTTCGCTGCTTCTGCTGCAAAGCTGTAAAGCTGCAATTATTCATATTGTAAAATTATGGGTGTCAGTTTTCTGATTGCGCCACATGAAGAAAAAGAGTCTTGTTGCTAGGAGAGGAGAGATTCAGTCCTCTCCTATTGGCCACTTGGATGCGTAAGATGGACCAATGAGAGCCCTCGCCCCAAACAGCAGAGCAGTAGTAGAGCTACCCCCACATGCAGACCTGATTAATATGTCAGACATGTTTTATGGGTTAACTTGAATCAGGCTGGATGTATCGAAAAGACTGCTGCAGTGTTGTGTGTGTGCACGCCTTTGTGTGTCTTTTCGACATGCACGCCAAGGGGTGAGGGGGGAGGAGGAGGGAGGGAGGGAATGCTGACATACACACAGCGCAGGGGCAAAATTATGCTCGATTCTAAAATAAATGTTCACACACACACACACACACACACACACACACTCACTGGAAAGCAAACGAGTGGAAACACGTGAAAGGAGTCCTCCCATCTGCACAGTTAGAAAGCTGCATGTAGACAGGGAATCTTTACCTGAGTTTAGTTGTGATGCTCATTTACAGCAAACACTACTCAGGTACATGGTTCACACCTGGACCACAATGGACCATAATAGTGACTATAAGGATGTTTAGACATGAACTTGAGTCAAACACTCTCAGCATTTTATCCATCCTCCTGATCCAAGCCAATGCCTCTGTAAGACAGGGCCTGTTCCTTACCTGTACTCTGGTCACATGACCCGGCTACAGGTGACGGAGGAGTTTATCTTCTAAGTGAAATGTTACTGGTTAGTCTGCAATAGATAGTGTTACCTTAAAACCAGGGACAGACCAGTCAGAGGGATCAAAGCTTGCTACCATCAACAGCTGGTAGCGATATGAAAGATACCTGAAATCACCTGCTGGCTCATGCACGGCCATGTTCATTGGACTCAGAAATCATTTAAAACAACAGTTTAAACATGGAGTCAACAAAAACCTGTGGAGATTTTTATCAGCTGAGATAAATCAGGCCACCTGCGCATGGCGGTCCTACTTTAAAGATCAGATTCACAGAGAAATGTATAATACCCGTTCAGGCTGAACATAGAAATAGTCTTCTACCCATATTTCCTGCATTAGCCATAGAAAGAAGATAGACGGGGAAACTCAAGGTCACATTGTAAATTAGCTTTATGGACTCATCCATCTTGGCTCTCAACGAGCAAGGCTGTTGTTGGTTTAGCATCCAGGAGAGAGCAGAGCATGTCTGGGCTAGCAGAAGCTAACTGTAGCAACTCCACCACAAAGCAGAACTCCTTCAGGCTTGAGTTTTTTGTGGAGATACAACATCAGTGATGCAGAGCAAACAGAGGCAGTGGTTGAGTCACGTTGCTGTTTGCCAATCAGAGGAGAGAGTTCATAATCTTTTACGTTCTTTTACACTCCTCATCATTACATCATCATTACACTCATCGTGTATCGGAGTGTTTACGTTGTGAAGTGCCTTGAGACAACTAAAAGAGACAATGTGTAGTTTATAACCTTAATTTTTTGAATTATCCATCAAAATGTTGATGAAAATGAATGAAATGATAACCAGTTGTTGAAAAATATTGGCAGCTTCGTAACATATAACCATAAAAATCAGGTCTGAAATACATGGGAGCGGGTCTAAGTCTCTGGGCGACGCCATATTAGACACCATGCTTCCTTCTACGGGAGCCCATGAGGACAAAATGTGTTTACTAAATTGTATCAAACGGATACAAAATGTTGTTGTTTTACACATTTACCTCTTCACATGTTGCCAGTGATGAAAGGGAGTCTGATGTGTTCGTTATTTTGCTAAGGTTTGCACTCCCGAGGGCTTTTTGACCCTAACGGGCATCCGTTGGTACGGTCTTACTCCAACACAAAAATACTGCTTGCAGCAATTTAGGTATCTACTGCCCACTATCACAGGGAAAATCACCCTGTCACTGTAAATAAAGCAAACTGAATTGAATAATGAGTAAGACTCCAAACCTTACCATCTTTTGCTCCCCTGTTCTCCGGCTAACTTCTACTTCCTGAAACAGAAAACGTTTTTTCACAGAGAGCGACTCACAAGGTGTTCATTTGTACCTGAGACCAAATGTACTGATCTCAACACATGTTTACAGTAGACATTTAATAGGTCATTTCTATCTTTATTTACAAGTGTAATAAACATGTTCAGTCATTTTTATATTATTGGCTATAATGTCATCCATCAACAGGATATGAGGAGTAGATGACACCTTGGTTTCCACCTTCTTTCTGTCAGCCTGAGCAGAGGAAACAGAATGTGTGGGTGTGCAGAGCCAATTAAGAAGTGATGTACAGGAGCTCAGACAGGAAAAGTAATAAACTGCATCACAAGGTGAGCAAACAGCCGGTAAATCGGTGACACATTGGTACATATCAGATCTAAACATATTTACTCATCAGTTCTATATAACCCATCTGTCAGAATATTGATTTGGTGCAATCATTAGTCAGTTATCATGGTCTCTATTTGAATTTTTTGGCATTGTTTAAATATTAATGGGGCAGGACTTGTGGTTAAGTCATGCTGATTGGTTGTTTGTAAAACTGGAAGAGTTCCTGGTTAAGCAAAGCAAAATGAACGAAAAGAAGCAGCTTTGACGCTGCTTTAAAATCGCTGTTTCTAAACTCCCAGCACAAAAAACACTGTGGAAATCCCCACAACGCAGCAATTCACATATGTAGCTATTAATCTCACAGAGCACTGTATTAAACGACACTTCTTCTGGTCATTAAGTGCTGCTTTTTACTTCATGCAGCCTCTTTCCTCACCCCCGAAGGGATTAAAGGCACACTTGGCAGCACTGGCTTGCTTTTAGCACCCCTTAGTGTCCATTTAGCAGAACAAAAAGCGAAAATGATCTCCTCTCTGTGTGTTTGTCTTTTTAACGTGTGTGTGCACGGCTCTGTGTGTCTTTTTGACATGCATGCCAAGGGGTGAGAGACGGAAAAGGAGGGCGGGAGGGTATGCTGACATACACACAGCACAGGGGCAAAATGATGCTCTTGGTTCTAAAATAAATGTTCACACACACAAAACACTCACTGGACTGCAAACAACTATTCAAAACAGACTAAAGAGGAGTGTAAACATATGAAAAGGGTCCTCACATCTACACAGAAAGCTGCATGTAGACAGGAAATCTTTACCTTGAAATTAGTTGTGGCAACAAACACTACAGGTCAAATCAGTCTGGGACCTTTCATCAACAGAAACATAAAAACTGTGCTTGACGCCTTAATCTAACTGCTGAAATGTCTCCTCAGCCTCCATTAGTGTCTACACGAGCCGATTGTCACTAAATCAAACAAATAAGCTGTTTTCATGATCTAAGACATGCAGGAAATGTGCTAGAAGTAGACTGCAGCGCCAGGCATGTCAGCTCCACTTTTTGTATATCCAACAGGTGGTGAACCACCACTCTGAAGATGCAAGTGCGACATTCAGTCCACAGAGTGCGTTGGAGACCTAAATGATATTTCATTACACTGTAAAGGGTCATCTTAGCACACTGGCTCAAAAAGATGATTTTACAACTATGAAAAATTTGCATAGTATGGCTTTAGATTATGGCAAACTCTAGCAAAATAAAACTGTTAATGTTAATGCTTGTGGTCTAAGGAGGTCAAATGGGTCCCAGAGATTTAAACCCAGTGGGATTTTTAAATCTGGGACTCTCCACCATTTGTCCTTAGAACTGAAGAAGCCTCTCGGATGAGAGGTGAAACGTCTTCAAGCAACTCAAAGAAGTCCAGACGCTTTTCTTTCAAAGCTCCTTAGACTACAATGACCTGGAAGACTGAGAACCTTCACAGACTTAATGCTTGTGACGTGGACACCTTCTGGCGCTGATCAGTGATGACACTCACAGCCAAAGCAGCGGTGAAAGGCAGACATCTTGGTAAAGTCCTGAAGAGGCTGAAAGGAGACAATGGCTGAGGACCAAGCGATTGTATCTCCTGGTCACTTTTCTACTTCCTAGAAATTTCCCCGAACTCCTTTGGTAGAAACACAGCTATTTAAGACTTTTACCCTGTAATAAGTTGTTTTTACTGTTATAATTTACTATAAGGCCAGAAACCACAATAACCACAGTAGACTTTTGCAGAGATGACAGTTTTTAACTGTATTACAACTGATCTGCAAAAAAATCACCAAAATCAAGTTTAATAATTACTGTTTTAGAGTATTTTTGCATCTAAAGCCTGATAGCTGCAGCTCTGATCTCAGCGCCTTTCTTTTAAATCTCCAGTTTTTCCAGCAGCAGCTTTTAAAGTTATTCATATCACCAAAGGAAACGAGCTAAAAATAAACGCTGTGCTTCTTATGCCACAGCTGACTACAAACTACGATCCTGCCAGAAAAAACGCACGTCCTGACCCGAGCCTCTGTGAGACACTCCAGTCGGTGCCCAGCTTCCACAACTCCTCAAATCTCTCAAATCAACCCAGCTTTGAGGAGTCGATATGGAAGTGATGCTATAAATACTGCAGGAAAACAACAGCTAAAAGCAATCAAAGGACACAACTCCAGGTAAAATGCACTGTAATGTGTGCTGTTTTAGTAAAAGGCATTAGTTTGGCTTCAGTTTTAATTTAGTCAAATATTAGTCATGGATTCCTGCTGCGTGAGCAGGACCAGTGTGAGTTAGTTTGGTCTTTTCAGGCTAAATTTCTTCCAGTGACTGAGTTTATTAGTGCTCTGATTTATTGATCTCTCCTGTAGGGAATTATCACATTCCAGCATCAAGCTCCTGCCAGCATTCAGACAAATTAAATAAGCTGGAAACTGTAGATGAAGTCCATCTATGATGCATGCTCTGCAGTCCAAAACCATCCCAGAAGATAAGATTTGAAGGTGTCTTTTTGAAAAGTCTGTTTCCTGTTGCTTTAACGGACGGTCAGGAAAATGCTTGAAGTTTTTCGTTTCTTTTGTTCAGTCCTCTGTGGGAATCTGTTGACCACCCACGGTCCATTAAAAGTGAAAAAGCTGCAATTTTTTTTCTTTTTATTCCACCTTATTTAACATTTTATTTTCTCTCCCTGGTGGAAGCTCACAGTCTCACAACGTCCCACATGTGTGCAGTTTTTAAATGACTACTCTGAGTTGGAGTGGCGGGCTCCTCTGATGTTTGCTTTGTGTTTTCTTTTCTGTAAGAGGCGGAGTGGACCGGTAGCTGCAGATTGTCCCTTTGTCAGAGGGTTTGAGTTTGATCCCCTCATAGCCGGTCTGCTCATATCGAGTACACCTCCCTGCTTCAGCTCTTTGTTCAAACTGGTTTATAAAAGTGGATTTAGTCAGATTTACAACTGAAAACAGGCAGTTTAGAGTTTATTTTCAACAAGCTGCACTCTGGTGCTGCAGCTGAGGAAGTTATCTCATAGCTAACCCAACAACATCGCCCACAACAAGGTTACTTTTTTTTTTTTTTTATTGTGAACTCATCCTGGTTAGGAATTCAGAATTTCATGTAAAACTATGAAAGCACATGACCACTGTGCCACACTGACCCCTAGTGGACTGGTATCTTACTGCAGGTAAAAAAGGACTCGAGCAGCATGAGTCACGGTTGTATCTTTCATCAGTCTTTTGACCTTTCAAAACATTTAAGTTCATTTTATTTATTAACAGTTTGTAAAAAAATAATCTAAATAGTAAAAAACTGTTTGTTGAATGTGCATCTATAAATATTACAGCTGACTGACCTCAGCAAGCACAAAAACTCAAGCAAGGGTGTTGCAATAATGCATAAAATCAAATGTCATTTTATTTTCCAGGTTTGACCAAATTTCACCTATTTCTCAACAAAATGATCATAACAGGAAAGGAATTGAATCCAGGGAATGCCAGACCTTCAATTAATAATGTTAAGTTTTATTGATTGTAATAATTCAGATTTTGTGATTTCAATTCTTGCTTTGTGTTTTTTATCATACCTTATTCGATTCAATTTCAAGAACATTGAGTTATTTTTTTCACTTGTGATATAAAAGGCTGAGTTGAGCTGAAAGATTATGTTAAAAAAATCTGTTTAGTAGACCAACATTACACAACTGATTTGTTGCTTTAGAAAATATCCGTATGACTTATATTTAAGTTTATTTCCCAAATGTGTGTTTATCCGATGTAGATGAACAGTTTAAAATCTTTATTTTTGTGAATCTGTGCTGCTGGGACACTAGCATTTGCACACACAAGGACAAAAATGCATTTTTTATTCAAATAAAATACAATCGCATATAAAATCTAAATATCTATCATTTGCATTTTAATTTATCAAAGTGTGTTTTTGTGTGTAATGTGAGTTTTGCAAAGACTATTTTCCAAACTATAAAAAAATGAACATAAGTAAAAAATAACTGTTTATTTGAATATAATATAAAAGCATTTGATACACAAAAGTAAAAAAGGAACAGCGGTTGAAATAGTCGCTGTGGCACTTCATTACATATTAAAGGGTCCAATGTTTGGATGACCTTTTCTGCTGATGTTTCACATTAAGCTATGGATGTGTGATAATTAGGAATAATGTGATTCTAACATATAATAACTATCAGCCATAATTCTGTCTGTAACACTGAACTGAATAACACATAAATGCTGTTTTTTCATATGTAGCAGCAGGAATATAGTGGTTATGCTGCATCATTTCATTTAAAATCCAACATAAGCAGGTTTATTGTTCAGAGGCAGCGAAGGCACCATGGAAACCATACGCCATGTTTACAGGAACACCGGCTCTTCCCAGCTCAACAAATGTTTTGGCATCCAGAATAAGAAGGAATGTCCCTTTGTCCTGCAGGGGGAAAAGTATGATATATGCATTTCCATTCCAACATATATTTACTGAGTAAACGTGTCTCAGGGTAAGCCTGACTGAGCGATAACAGGTAAATTTCAGGAGGATAAGGTTTAATGAGTCCAGTTAGTATTTATGTAGATGAACAAAAACAAGATTCAAAATGTTGGATTCACATTCTAATTAAATTTAATAACACTTTATCCTGCCTCAGATTGTCACTCTAAAAACAAAAATTCATAATGTTTTAATCAATAATATTGATCATGGGGTTTGGGTTAGGGTTAATAAAATACACAGAATAACTTAAATCTAAGCTTAAAAGACTGAAACATAAATAATTATAATTGATAGCAACAAACATGGATTTGAGTAGGATACGATTATTCTGACATGATCCAGTCTGCAGACAGGAAGTTACCTGCGAGGGGGTGAGGACCACAGACAAAATGACACCATCATCCTCCTCCACAGCATCAGGGGATGCAATAAACACAGGTTCTGATGGGTAGAAGCCCTTCTGGTGCCAAGCCTGCAGGGATCCATACACCAAATACACCTTTTAGTTAACTAATCACACACACACACACACACACACACACACACACACACACACACACACACACACACACACACACACACACACACACACACACACACACACACACACACACACACACACCTTAAGTGTCTTGTCCTTTAAGTCCATCTTGAGCAGTGAGTCTCCCACCAAGTGTCTGAAGCCACAGCCATAGAAATAGCGGTACGATCGGGTGTTAACTCGGCTGTAGTTGATCTGAGGGAACTCCAGACCGCCAAAGTCATAAAGGTCGTCTCCATGGAGATCCTCATGTTGGCAGAACACCTGTTGACAAAGACAGAACCAATATGGTTACTTAATGTTAGCCGAGCTGCTCCTGTTTAATTTATTCCAAACGTCCATCCATTTTCGTCTGCTTTTCCAGAATCGGGTCACGAAGGCTGCAACCTAAGCAAAGAGGCCAAAGTTTCCTCTTGCAACTTGGCCCACTCTTCTTGAGCCAGCTCCTCTGGGGGAATCCAAAGGTGTTCACTGGTCAGATGAGAGATAGTCCCTCCATCATGTCCTGGGTCTTCCTTTAGGTCTCCTCCTGGTTGGCTGTGCCTGGAAAACCTCACTAGGTAGGCACCCTTACCAGATGCACTAGCCACCTCAAAAGGCTCCTCTCGATGATTCCAAACGTATGATCTTATGAGAGTCTCAATGCTAACTCACCTTCTCTGGGCTTATTTTGACACAGGTTGCTTCACTGGAGGCTCTAGTGTTCAAGTTCTGACCCATTGGGGTTTCACTGGTCACATTCAAGGGCAGAACAAAACGCCGAGGGAATGCCTTCTCTATGGAGTTGTAAAACTGGGAGGAACACAGTAAGGTCAAGCTTTAGAAATCCCTAAAGAATGTTTTAGGATGATTAATTCATAATAACACTGACTTCATCAAGCGCCTTTCCAGACTTGCGTAGGTTCTGGATGAGGTAATTGTTGATGACTTCGCCACCATCTGAGCAGCACATATCAAGCACCAGGAAACCATCCTCCTCAAAGGCGTTGATCTGATGGAAGGTGGAGAAGGCTTTGGCATGGTACTTTACAGGGACAACCTGCAAAACAACAAACATAACTGGTCCAGCAGGAGTTGCTGGGTTGGATTTGATCATTTCCTGTTGTTGGTTTAAAAATCATCTCACCTCGCCTGTATGCTTGTTAACAAGATGGAAGACCGTTTCCTGTTTGGGATCCCAGTAGATGCCCTTACTCAGAGCCGTTCCTCTAAGCTTGCAGGTGACAATCTTCAGGAGGTCCATCTTAATTGGCTGCTCGATGAACACCACGTAGTTCTCGGACATGCCTGGAAGCAAAGAACAGGGTAGAGGATGGGAATGGTGAACTTAGAGAAACAATTCTCAACTAATGAGCAGGTAACGATCAGAAGTGGTTTACCAAAGCTGTGGTAGTAGGAGGGATGGGACTTGTTTGTAGGTGCTAGAGAGCAGAGAACTTTGGCTCCATGTAGAGTGTCTTTGCTTTCAGCCTTCTCAGGAGGGACCACGATGATGTTGTACAAAGCTCCTAAAAAACATGCTTTAGATATTTTCTCTGAGATAACAATCAGCTAGGTTAATGTTTACAGCTGGTGAACAGTTTTGTTTAACATAATTGGAGTCCACTGGTGTAAATGAAGTTTCCTCTCTTTTATGTTCCACCTCAATCTTCTTAATGCTGCATTTTAATATTATCTAAACTTTTAACTTTTTATTGACTGAGGAATGGCTTTAACAAACTAGAACTGCTTATTTCTCAGCATTAATTGAGGAGAATAAGCATAATCCTAAATTTCTTTTCAGTACAGTTGCTAAACTTACACAGAATCATAGCTCTGAGCCATCTATTCCCTTAGCCCTCAGCAGCAATGACTTCATGGGATTTTTTACAAGTAAAATAAATTCTATTAGAAACAAAATCTTTACCATCCTCCCTAACGCAATTTCTTCTTCCTCAGTAAGTGAGGCAGCATCAGAGGTGACTGTAGAACAGTGGCGGCTGGCCAGTAGAGGGCGATAGGGTGCCGCCCTCCCAGTTTTTCCGTGTTTTTAATTTTTATTTAAAAAAAAATAAATTAAATTAACAATAATCACATTTTCTAAGTTAATTGTGTGTTTTGTAACAAAAATAAATCATATATATATCTATCTATATTGGTCTCTGCCGAGCTCTGCCGAGCTCTGCCGAGCGGTGGAGGCTGTGTGCTGTTTTTCAATCGCCCAAACAGGACGAGACCAGCTGTCCAATTGCTGACAAGAATATCAAAGGGTAGGAATGGGAATGTATCCAATCAGCGTCGACGTTGTTTCAGAACATTTCAGAAGCATGATGGGCGATGGAGCTAACGCCAAAGGATTCGTTGGTGTTCGGTAGAACTCGGCAGAGTCGTTTTTGGTCGTGACGCATATGTAACATGGACGCCGCCGGTGACTACAACCAGCATGGATACCGGATCTCAGCAGCCACTGAATTCAGTTCGGTCTCTTCTCCAGTATCCGTTCGAGAGGAGAACTATGGTGGAAAAACTTAATGTCAAAGAGCTTGGACCAGATCAGCCCGACGTAAAGATAAGCCAGCAGGAGAAGGAGAAGGGTAAACTGTACACACTAGGCTTCTCCCGAAATTGGTACACCAGGAAGCAGTGGCTAGCTGGATGCAATCACGCTAATGCGTTATTTTGCTTTCCGTGTTTGTTATTCAAAACGGCTGGGACAGATAAGGCATGGATGAGTCAGGAGTTACAGACATGAAACATTTTTCTGAGAAGGTGAAGAAACACGAGTCATCCCGGGCACACATGGACAACAACACGGTGAAGCTAGCCATGCTAGGCAGCAGAGCTAACGTTGCCATGCAGGGAACAACAGCATGGTGCAGAGGTAAGCTGTACATTACATTTCTGTGAACAAGACAATCAGAATCAGAAATCCTTGGTTGTCCCACAAACCGGGACATTTGTTTAATAACATGTTTAATGTGCAATAACTGTAAAAACTAATTTCAACACACATACTTATTATACATATTTAATCACGTAAATGTGTATTTCATGTAAATTTGTACATACATCAATCTGATTCCATTTTACTTGTTACACTTCTGCTGCAGCAAACAAATTTCCCAGCTTTTGGGACAATTAAACATTTCTGATTCTCAATTAGATGTTTTTACCTCAAATGTAAAAACATCTGATTGAGAATCAGAAATGTTTTATTGTCCCAAAAACTGGGAAATATGACATTTGTAAGAGGATACTGATGACATTATTTCCTATGAAAGTGTTTCCTATGTACTTATCTGTTGTTTTTTATTTATCTTATGACAGGTTTTTCACACCATCCTGAGCCATGCAAAAGAAGATTCTTGTCACCACACCCATGACCACAGCCGAATCAGAAAGGTGCTTTTCTACTTTAAAGAGGATTAAGACTTTCCTTGAGGAACACCATGACACAGGATGGGCTGAATGCTCTTGCCATGCTCTCCATGGAAAAAAAAGCTTGTCACAAACATTCCTGACTTCAACAAAAAGCTAATCGAGAGCTTTGCCACTCAGAAGGACAGAAGGGCAAAATTTCTGTACAAATGAGGTAACACACACACACAAATGCATCCACTTGATCTTTGTATAAAGTTGACCTTGGCACAACACTCCAGAAATATTTAACAGTGTAAATTTCTGGCATTTTGTCTAAGTGGTGTTTACTACCATAACTGTAACAGTAACCTGCTCGTAATTTTTGGTGTTCACTCAAATGTTGAAATTAAACAAAATGTTTTTGTTACTTGCCTCTTGCATTGCCTATTTACCATTTATGGTTGTGTTATTTTATGTGCAATTTAATGCAGTATTTTTCAACCTTGGTCTGCAAGGCAGCGTGCCAATAGTCAGACACACCTGGATTAATCAGTTTGTCCAATGATGTAAGACAGGAAATAAAAGAGCTGTGCTTAATTCAGGAAATAGTGAAGTTGTGCACAAAGCTCAGAAAGCACAAGTTTGTTTAAAACTAAAAAAATAGCACAGCCCCACCAAAAATATTTTTCACCAGCCGCCACTGCTGTAGAACCTCATCTGTGCTTGAACTGTTTTGATCCAGTTGAGCTTTCAGATTTATCAAAAATATTAACTTCATCTAAACCTTCAACTTGCATTTTGGATCCAATCCCAACCAAATTATTTAAAGAAGCATTTCCTTTGGTTACTGCCCCATTCTAGATATAATCCATCTATCCTTAGTAAATGGGTATGTACCACAGGATTTTAAGGTTGCTGTAATCAAACCTTCACTTGAGAAGCCTTCTCTGGATCCAGATGACCCAATGAATTATAGACCAATATCTAACCTTCCATTTTTATCCAAAGTCCTGTAGAAAATAGTGGCCATCCAAGTATGAGCATTTAAACACTAATGCTCTGTTTGAGGAATTTCAGTCTGGTTTTAGAGAGTATCACAGCACTGAAACTGCATTAGTGAGAGTTACAAATGATATTCTCATGGCCTCAGATAAGAATCTTGTGTCTGTTCTAGTCTTGTTAGATCTCAGTGCTGCCTTTGACACAGTTGATCACAATGTTCTTGTAGAAAGACTTGAACATGTTGTAGGGATCAAAGGAACAGCGCTAGGCTGGTTTAAATCCTACCTGTCTGACAGATTTCATTTTGTAAACGTACATGACAAATCTTCTTCATACTCCAGGGTTACTTGTGGAGTACCACAGGGTTCAGTGCTTGGACCAATTCTTTTTACTATGTAAATGCTCCCAATTGGTAAAATCATTAGACAGCATGGGATAAACTTCCACTGTTATGCTGACGATACTCAGTTATATTTATCCATTAACCCTGATGAACCTAATCGTTTGGGTAGATTACAGGCTTGTCTTGAGGACATAAAAATTGGACGACTCTAAACTTTTTGCTTTTAAATCAAGACAAGATGGAAGTTCTCATCTTTGGACCAGAAATCCAGAAAAGGAAATTGCTTAGTCAATCACCTGACATGAATGGCATTACATTAATCTCCGAGAACAAAGTAAGGGACCTTGGTATTATCTTTGACCAGGACATGTCATTCAAATCCCAGGTTAAACAGGTTTGTAGGATTTCCTTTTTCCACCTTCGGAATATTGCTAAGATTAGAAGCATCCTTTCCAGGAGTGACGCTGAAAAACTAGTTCATGCATTTATTACATCAAGACTGGATTACTGTAATTCATTACTCTCAAGAAGTCCACAGAATGTAGTTAAAAGTCTTCAGCTTGTCCAAAATGCTGCAGCTAGAGTTCTGATGAGAATTAAAAAGAAAGATCATATCTCTCCTGTCTTAGCTTCCCTACATTGGCTACCTGTTAAATTCAGAATAGATTTTAAGATCCTTCTTGTCACATATAAAGCTCTTAATAATCAAGCTCCATCATACATCAGTGATCTGATTGTTCCATACGTTCCTAACCGAGCGCTTCGCTTTCAGACCGCAGGTTTACTGGTGGTTCCCAGAATATCTAAAATTAGGATGGGAGGCAGATCTTTTAGTTATCAGGCTCCTCTCCTGTGGTACCAGCTCCCAGCTTTAGTCCGTGAGGCAGGCACCTTTTCTACTTTTAAGACTAGGCTTAAAACATTTTTATTTGATAGGGCCTATGGTTAAAATCGGATGTTAGCCTAAATCTGTGGGGGAGTAGAGGGAGGTGGAGTGTACAGTCGGTAAAGATGGCTCTCCCTTGCCCTGCCTCCAACATGCCTCCATCTAAATAGGACAGATTATCCAGAGTTATCTCTTTAGTTATGCTGCTATAGGCTTAGACTGCTGGAGGATACACTGACCACTTTTCACACTCTACTACTTTCTTCTACAATCTGCTCTTTAACTGTATTATTTTCTGCAATTTCAGCTGTTAACTTTATTTTCTCTCTAAGTGTTTTTCTCCCCAGAAGAAGCTACAATGATGTTCTGCTGAGCTGTGGTGGCATCATGGAGGGGGCCATCGTCTAGCACAGTGGTTCCCAAACTTATTTAGCTGCGCACCCCCTTCTATGTCCCGACCATGTCGACACACCCCCCCCCCTCCACCCCCACCCCCCACATCGGGGCATGGCTCTCTCTCTCTCTCTCTCTCTCTCTCTCTCTCTCTCTATATATATATATATATATATATATATATATATATATATATATATATATCAGATGTCAAGCTAAACAGACAGGGTTAAAAAAAATTCCCCATCAATTTCATTTTTTTAAATAGTAAATAATAAACATTCGATACCATTACAATTTCCTTTGATTTCATTTTAAATAAATATTTGGAGTGCCCAGGTAGCACATAAACAATGCAATTTAACGGTTTTCTTAAAGTAGGAACGTTTAACCTGCGGCCAGAGCGCTCTACTTCCTTCTGCTCTGCGTAAACCTGAACTGATCACCTACTTGTGCGTAATCAAATGTCAATAGGGGACAAGATATAGCCATGATGTTCACTTTTACCTCAGACCGACTTATTGCTGTTTTATGGTGTGGCTGAATCTGCGATCCGCTGCCACGCTGACTGGAATAACAAATGCTGCAGTAACATGAGATGTGGTCAGGTTCATGAGGAGTCACTGGCTGTAGCGGACCCGACTCATCCCAGAAGCTAATATCTTAATTTGACCTTGAATGAAAAATAACCTCTTAAAAGTTTTTATCATGGTGGAGGCAGCGTTCATTTCTGCCTTCAGTCTGACGGCGCGCCAGAGTTAAAGCAGCGTGTGTGCTTATTGAATCTGTGTGTGTGTGCTCGCGCACGCGGCACAGCCGCTCAAGTCACCGTGTCTCGTTATTGGCGCTATTTAAACTTCTGCCCAGCCCAGATGTGCTCACATGTGCACCCGTGAGCCGTGGTTCAGCCGGAACGCGTCTGACCTCTGACAGACGCACTCTGAACTTCAGATCTTCAGCGCGCTGTCAGTAGCCTGAATGGGAATCATTTCTTGTTATTTAGTTACATCCACAATGTTCTGTGTGTGAGGTTTACAATGTCAGAACACCTGCATGAGACAGGGTGTTAATTACAATCTGCCAGAATGACTCGCCACCTTCAGATTCGTCCAACACCGTTAAAAATGATCAAATACGGAACATATCGGCGTGCGCAGGCCAGAGTGCTGAAGCTCGGCGCATTGTTATTATGAAGCTAGGGCACATGTGGAGGACGCGCGCGCGTGTACAAAAATATACTTGTTTTCAATTACATTTATTGGGCCCACTTACTTTTTCTTTGGCCCACCCACAAATGAGTTTCTACGCTAATGGTGACACATGACAGACTTCTCTGAGCTCCGCAGCCATTACACTTTTCACCTCGCGCACCCCCTAGCGGCAGCTCGGGTGCGCGCACCACACTTTGGGAATCCCTGGTCTAGCACACTGCTGCTAACCACCTAAACATTCTCCCTGTCCTGATAATAACTTTTTGCTTTCCTTGACGTTGGATGTGCTACTGCTAGTTTATCCGTTTAATTATAGATCCAATAGGATAAATACAATAAAGTTTATCTCTCACCAAATAGAATATTTACTAAGAAATCACAATATAACTATAGACACATTACTTTGTCTTTGTGTGTGTGTGTGTGTGTGTGTGTGTGTGTGTGTGTGTGTGTGTGTGTGTGTGTGTGTGTGTGTGTGTGTGTGTGTGTGTGTGTGTGTGTGTGTGTGTGTGTGTGTGTGTGTGTGTGTGTGTGTGTGTGTGTGTGTGTGTGTGTGTGTGTGTGTGTGTGTGTGTGTGTGTGTGCGCGTGCCTGCTCTGTCTTCTCAATCCCCAGTGAGTCGTGGAGGATGGCTGCTTAAACTGAGCCAGGATCTTCTGGAGGTTTCTTCCTGTTAAAAGGGAGTTTTCCTCTCCACTTTCGCTTTATGCTTGCTTAGTATGAGGACTGCTGTAAAGACACTGACACTAGTCAGTGACTTGATGCAATTTGCTGGGTCCCTTATATAGGAAACATTATTTCTGATTGGCTTAATGAACTGACCTGAATTAGAATGTTTATTACGTGAAGTGCCTTGAGACGACTCTTGTCGTGATTTGGCGCTATATAAATAAAATTGAATTTAATTTAATTGAATGGTCCGGTCTAACCTTTGCTTCCATAGGAGTTGCCCATATTGTAGGTGGTACCATCTGGATCGTAGTGTGGGTGAGCAGTGGCTCCGTTCACAGCAATGAACTTACTCCAATCAACCTGCAAAACCAAGAGGAACATGTCTGGTTTCCTCCTCTCATTTTAGGGAAACTTGGAGAGTTAACTGTTATAAAACATCCCAAAGTGCAGTCTGAGACTCAACCAGGTCATATTCAGAGCTTTAGCTAAAGCATTTATGAGTCATCATCATTTCTTTATAAAGCACCTTCCTACAATAATCATACCCAAAGTGCTGTGCACAATAGAGTAAAACACACAATTAGGTACAGAAAAAAAGGCATCAGTTAAAACATTCTCAATACAGAAGAGATTAAAATACAACATAAAACTGTTTTATATCCAAACAGTAGCAGTGACAGAATCCAAAATGCATTAAAAATGAAGACATTCCAACTCCTTTAGAAAAGTTTAATAGAAGTGGGTGGGTCTTTTATCTACTCTTAAAAACTCCCAACAATGGAGCTTGCCTGACCACCAGCGGGAGGTCGTTTCATAATTAGCAGCTGTGGCTACATTGTAGCTCATCACTACCAGCATGTGAATGGATGATGACAGTGTTGTAAAGTGCCTTGGGGGGTTGTGGAATTCTAAGAAGGCACTATACAAATACAGATCATTTACCATTTGCCTTACTTTTTCTGGCAAATTTGGACAAACTGTAATCTAGAGACTGAGGCTTGATTAATTCCAGCAAAGATTTACCGTAATCCAGACGAGAGGGAATAAACACATGGGTTACTGTATCTAAGTGGTCATGTGACATAAATGGTTAAGCCTTGCAATTTGATGCAGGTGGAAAAAGCATGATCTAATAGCAGAATTTATCTGGGTATCAGATTTTTATTGGTTGAGTTCTTTTCCATCTCATCCTTAAACTCACTTGTAAACTTGACTAGAAATGACAGCTAACAGTTGAACTACATGGCAAATGACAGCAAAAACACACCCTTAATGTTTCATAACTTCCACTAACAGTGATTTATGTCACCATTCTCTTCTTTGTACCTTTTCCGATGACTCCATGTTGTCTAGGTTGACTTTGTGCATGAAATTTGTCTCTGTACTGACATAGTAGTCCCCTTCGTATTTGACAAAGTTCACACTTGCATTGTCTGTGGGTTCTGCAACAAGAAACAAAACTTTTTCTTTGGTTTTTCATTCTCAAACTCCATTTTAGGCTTGAGTGTTTCTCCAAAATGCTTTGTAGGTATGTGAAGCATCTGCTCCCCTCCCCAGTTCTCCCACTACATTCCATCATTACGTAACATTGGCACAGATAGAGGACCAAAGAGTTCCTACACAGCGTGCATACAGACTAATCTTTCACTGATTGTCTAGTTCTTCTCAAATAACCAAATGTATTTTACTTCAACATAAAATCTTTGTTTCATCCAGAGTTTGAAGATTTAAAACAATGTATTTCCACTCAGAACCAAGCATGTCTCCTTTTCTATTTGCCCAATAACCTTGGATCTGCTCACCCATCATCTCAAAGCGAGAGAGGAATCTTTGGAAGAAGTTTTTACACGGGTCAGGCATGGCGAGGGTACCAAACTCAGAAATCATGATGCGGTCCCGTTCTCTGTTCCTCCTGTAGGTGTCGCTCTGCAGGAACCGACTCATGTAGGTCACCTGACCTTTCTGGATCTTAAAGCGGTGCAGCATGGCCATCCCATCAAACCAGTGGTTGTAGCTGCCAGAAACACACACACTAAGACTTTGTGTTTGAAAGTGTGTTTTAGCACCAACCTACTTTCGAACTTACTGTGTGTTACCAAATTCAAACCTCCCTGGTCCATTACGGAGGAAGTTTCCATTGATCCAGGAAGGGATGGCACCATGCACTGTGGTCACCATCGGCTCGGGGGTTTCCTCCACAGTACAAATTAGAGGAGCAATCGACTCTAGTCCTGCTTGTGGTTTCATTAAACCTTTTTTGGCCTTGCCACCATCAGCAAGTTTGGATTTATCTGTAAGAAACACAGTAAAAAACACCATCAAACTTAAACTTCTGTCTGTTGCCTCTATAATGCAACCTTGGTCCTGGAGAGCCCATATCCAGCGTGTTTTATTTGTTTCTCTGCTCCAACACACCACAACATTATTGATAGGGGATCCTGAGGATCAGGGTTGGGCACTATTAATGTGGTTTCAGGTTGGGCCACTCGACGTTGGATGCCATCAGCCATCTGGATTTGGAAATCAGGTGGGCCCTGGTGAACTGGGAGTTGGTGGTTGCAGTGTTCCTTGACATAACGCCTAGTACATGTTATGAAGGGATGGACTTCTGATCTCCCTACATAAGGCTAGAGTGCTGGGGAGGATGCTGTGGTGGATAAGTAATTTCCTGAGTGATTGAACAATTCAGGTGAGGGTCAGTTCTGCCCTGTCTGCCTCAGTAGGGGTGGGAAATGGTGTCCCACATAGCAGTGTGCTTAGTGCCATGCTTTTTAACGTTTTAATAAGAGGTTTGTTCGATTCCCTGGGTGCTGGTGTTGGGAGGTTCTTGTTGGTGGACGATACAGTGCTTTGAAAGAGGGGCCGAAATCTCCGGCATGTTTTTGCCATATGCAAGTAGGTCTGAATGGGGTAGTGGCATGGTCGAGGTGTTGAGTTTAAGCTCTCCTTCACTAAGATGAAATATATGATGTTCGGCTAAAAGAGCAAGCTACCTGTTGGGGGGCTGTTGCTTGACTCGGTGGCGCTAGAGAAGATGTCTTCAATCTGGTATTTGGGGATGTGGCTGGATGAGTGGCTGGCTTGGGGTGTTCACATCAACGGCCTGATGGCTAAGTGTGGCCGTGTCCTGAATGACCGGAGGTGTTTAGCAGGCACTGATTGGAAAACGGAGAGGGGAACCTTGATGATCCCAGCTGGGATTTCACCTTGGTTGCCGGATTTCTGATCATATCTCTGTGTTTACGACTGAGCTGGTGGCTATTGAGCGAGCTCTATGTTGGCTGGAGGCATGGACGTAGTTTGACTTTTAGTGATGTGACATTCACAAACGAATCAAATCTTTTGAACGGGTTTTCAAAGTGAATGATGAGAGCCGAGTCCCAGCAGAGTAACAAACCTCCCCAGAAGTCGGTCAAACTCACCCGCTCAAACCCCACCCTCTGCTGTGACGGACGTAGGAGGAACCATAGATATGTACATAAACACGTGTTTATATACATATCTATGGGAGGAACACTAACCAACCCTGTGCGCCCTCACGGACACCGCAGAAAAAGTTGCTCAAACGTTGATTTGTTTGGTCTTACAGCATGCTGTCAGTTTCCAAGCAAAAGTCAAATGACCTTCTTTGCTCTCCCTTATTTCCTCTGCAGGTTCGCCAAAATAAAAGCATGCCATATAAAACTATAAAAATAAAAACATGCAAGAACAATCACTTATTTACAGAGCCTTTCCACAGTTACTTACACAACCAGCGTTAGGACGGGGGGGGGGGGGGGGGGGGGACGGGGGGGGGGGGGGGGGGGGGGACGGGACTTTACAGTAAGTATACAAAAGATATGTATAAAACTGTAGCCTGGAGGTTCTTTTATGCAATGTCAGTAACGTGGATCTGTCAGGTACACAGGTGGCAGGAACGGTCAATCACACGTTGGCAAGTATCAGGAGAGCCAATAGATGAGCTTATGGTCGGTTCTAATGGGGGGAAAAGCTTCAACACAAGCGGTTGCTTTCTGCTCAACCAGTGTCTGTTTAATACAGCATAATATTGTTTTCAGATGGTAAAATGTGCAGGGAACACAAATTGACTTTG
Source organism: Nothobranchius furzeri (assembly GCF_043380555.1). Lineage (NCBI taxonomy): Eukaryota > Metazoa > Chordata > Actinopteri > Cyprinodontiformes > Nothobranchiidae > Nothobranchius > Nothobranchius furzeri. Next base: position 47,580,646 of record NC_091750.1, on the reverse strand, counting down.
GAAAAAGTCAGTCCTCCAAAGGCGGGTTTAATGGACCGGTTGACTCGCTGCTCGGAGGTGTGTGGTTGCTTTTCTTTGAGTGCCTGCTCATGTCGGGGCGGACGGTGGAGTTGTCAGACAAAGAGGCGAAGCATGCTCTCCTACAAGCTGACGTGGGGAGAACTATGGGGTATGATCAGCCGGAGTGGCCTCCGGGATGGGTTGTTTTTAGTTGGGAGGCATCTGGATGGGAGGGGTGGGTGTGGGGAATTGTAAACAGTGGAACATGTACTCCTGCATGGTGAGAGGTATGTGGAGTGAAGGCAGGTGTTCGTTGGGGGTTTTATGCACGCTGTTGTGTTTAGCTAACACACGCTGTTGGCTCTACATAATGAATACAGGGTGAGGGCACTCATGGGCTTCCTGCATGTGGTGGGGCGAAGGACAAGCTGTGAGCATGAATTCTGATGAGAGTGGACTGTTGGGCCGCACTATAGCTCCAGGGTGTCCAGCCTGCAGAAGAAGAGCTGGGCACACCTGATCTAATGAAACTAGGTGGGATTTTGACTTGCTATGGTCTCATGTCACAATGTTATTTGAAAAACAGACCTTGTTTAATGCCAAAGTTAAGCAAATGACTCTAAGATATGTCTGATGATTGCACATGAAACTAATAACTCGTACTGTTTAGCTGGCTGTAAGCAAATTTTTCAGGATTCTGTGTGTCCTGAAAAAATGTTTACTTTTACTCTGTTAAAAGATGCATGTTGAGCTAAAACGCTAACGCTAACTCAAGCAGGATAAATATTTGTCCGAGTATGTTGGGCATACTGACCTTAATTAAACAAGCGGGAACTTCCTGCCTCTCTTATTTATTTCTGCTGAATCATTTATAAGAAGGAATTTCAAGGACTTCATTGGAAAATACATTTAAAAATACCACAAAGTTATTAAAGTTTCAAGAGCCATATACTTACTTACATCTGTGTGGTGGTTTTCCACATGAAAAGAAAAAATAACAAGTAAACAATCTGATATTTAAATAACGGGGAAAACTGTTAGTGTTTTTGAACAGCAAATCTTTTCAGAGACACTTTTGGCTCCACTGCGTTATTTTCTCCACTCATCCTAAAAAGATGCGTGACTTCAATTACTGAAAGCATTTTGACTGTTTCCATGCTGCAGCTCTACAGCCAGATCTTGCAGTTTTCTAACACGGATCTGAAAATATGCACTTTATTTTTCTTGGAGAACACTGTTTAATTCAAATGCAGCAATTTGATTTATTCCGTCATCAGATTTTGAGTGAAATGAAATAAACTTCTTATAAAACAATGGAAGAAATGTGTTGCATGTATTGTGTGGATCTGTGTTTGCATCTTGGTTTTGTTAGACAAAATAAAACTGGAGAGAAAAGAAAACCTTTACTCATAAAAAAAAGAGATAATAAAAAAATATTATTTTGTGATTCCAGCAGTGATTGGATTAAGAAAATTCCTGATGAAATTCTGAATGTCCTGCCTACTGGAGAGTCAGGGTGCAGAAGAACGTGTTAAAGTGAACCAGGCAGTGACCTGATGAAAGAAGTGCCGCATGGCTTAATAACTGAGTCAGTTTCACTGATGTACAGTATCCTTGACGGATAATATGACATCATTGTTTGGTATTTAATAAATTCATGTTTTCAGCACTTAGTTGGGATTTTATTAAAATAATCTGATGCATACTTGTTCAGAACAAACACGCGCAAACACCGCAAACAAGCTCACAAGTTTCAATTTATGACGTTTCACCTACATGCGCGTATGGTGGCTGTTTTACCGCTCCAGTTTTATTATAACCCAACGTTTAAACTACCTAAAAGGCAGGAGCATCTTTGGTTTTGCATGTTCATCAACGAGTATAGACATGTTTTTTTCTTCTTTAGGCTAACGAAACCATACACCGTTCGTGCAGAAAAGACATCCTGTTCTGCAGCGCAGCGCCACCTTCATCAAACTCCTGAGTCATGTCCATAAATTATAAAGAATAAAAACAATAAAAGGTAACCTGAATTTTGCTTTTATGTAAGTGAAATGCGATATTTGTATTGTGTCTGAAAGCAGGAGTATCAGCAGCAGAATGACCTCACAGCTCTCATGATGATCTCAGCCTACCTGTAATCGGAGACATGATGACGCAGGATGGACGCAGCTTTAGTCCTTTATCTGTCAGGACATAAATGTCCTCTACAGCGCGTGCAGGGATCTCTCCTCTGACGTGATCTATACCGTCCGTCTGCGACCCGGGAGAGAGAGAGAGAGAGAGAGAGAGAGAGAGAGAGAGAGAGAGAGAGAGAGAGAGAGAGAGAGAGAGAGAGAGAGAGAGAGATCACCTGCCCCTTTTGTCCGAAGTGTCCAAAGTGCCCTTTTTCCGGTCTTTCGTCAGATTTTACCGTTCAAAACTGTTATACTGTTACTGAAACATATCAGACACTAGGACCATGCGAAGGCAGCCGCCTCAAACTGATGCCATGTTTCCCTTAGATCCGCTCAGGGCCGTTGCTAACTATTTTGGTGCCCTAAGCACAAAGTCTTCGTGGTGCCCCCCCCCCCCAGTGAGATCATGGAATGGGATCAAGAATTTTCTACTGACAGGAAAAAGATCTCAGCTAACATAGCTGTAGATCACACTGGATAACCCTCTGTGGTTGCATTTATTCTACTACCTCTTACTAGAGCTGTCGTTAGTAAGTGCAAAGTCAATTTGGTTGTACACCTGTGCAATAGCAATAAATTATCTTGAATCTTGATTCCTGTTAAATGTATGAGCGACCTTGTAAGGCTAAAATAACACAATGACAAATACAGACAGAAGAACGACTTCTTTCTTCTTTTTTAATGCGTTGCATCACCACCTGGTATCAGAACAGGACTCAGAAGATAATCAAAAATCAAACAACTTGGACTCAGATAAGGGGCAAAAATGTGGTTGTAACATCTCTAGAAATGCCAGCTGTAAAAACTAAAATTATTTATGAACTAACATTAATGACACTAATTGATATATTTTTATTATGTTGTTTGAACCCAGGGGTCTCATTATCTGAATTTTCTAACTTGTTGGATTGTGAATCTGTTTAAAAGTTTTGCTCTATAATGCTGTCACATCAGTGTCCCTTTAATAATTTTTTTTTACAAACATCCCATGCTAATTTACCTGAGTATGACGAGTTAAGGAAATTCTAAGAGGATGTTTTTGCATTTATTGTTTCTGCTGAATTAATGGGACAATTAGGGGAAAGGCGTGTCCGCTCCAGCGAGCCTTTATTAGAACAGGTGTGTGCCGCGCTGAAAGAAGAAAAAAAAGGAAAAAAAGAGACAACGCCGGACATCCGAGCGTGGAAGTGATCAGCATGGGCGCTGAAGAGGATCGATCCTGAGGATTAAAGCCGAGCAAACTGCAGGGTTTGACTGAGGTGCCAGTGAGGAGCGCGGAGGCCACAGCAGAGTCACCTGCCCGGTAAAGCCAGAGAGAGGGACAGATCGCGCTGGAGAGCCGTGACGACTGGGCTCCTTCACTTGTCGGCTTGGTCACCTCTAGGATCCAGAAAGCTACCGGGCCCGACTCGAAGCGAGAAGCAGACGAGAGCGTTTTGCGCAAGACGAGTAAATAATTTGGGGGATTAAGGACAGATAACACACACACACACACATATATATGTATATATATATATATATATATATATATATATATATAGAGAGAGAGAGAGAGAGAGAGAGAGAGAGAGAGAGAGAGAGAGAGAGAGAGAGAGAGAGAGAGAGAGAGAGAGAGGTAAATTCTTATAATTTATAAATAAACATAGATGACATTTGACCTGCAAACATAGGAAGGCAATCCCAGATAATCTCTGATCTGTTTGTTTATGTCAGGCGTGCTGGTGAGTGAGACGGAGGTGAGGATCCACATGCGGGTGAAGAAGGAGGCAGGCAGGCAGGCAGGCAGACAGGAACATTAAAACAGGGATTTTAATCAGGAACACGCTAACATAGAAACAATGATCCAACAAGAGACACAGAACTGAAGGGGTTTAAATACAACAGGGCTGGGAGCTTGGGTGTTTGGGAAACTAGAGGCAGGTGGGAGCAATTAACATGGACACAGGACTGAACAGAATGGGGAGACGGGACAGGGTGTGACAGTTTACTCATGAATCGTATTAAATTCTGCTGCCTTATGTAACCAGAAGCTGTTATAAAAGACTTGCTGAGGTTAACTCTTTCTCACCCAGACAGGTGCATCCAACTGGTTTAGATGTAGCTGTCTCCTTAATAAAACAACAAAAGATCAAACTTAGTACTTTATGTTGTTATTGTTGTCATAGGCTAATGTTAACAGCCCAACAACAATGTCTATTACCACTCCATTTTTTTTACTTTTGACACACACACACACACACACACACACACACACACACACACACACACACACACACACACACACACACACACACACACACACATTCACCATGCTGGAAAGGCATGTGAGGTGTGGTTGCATTTTCCTTGGCAGATACAAAGTTATTATGAACTCAACATTCAACTTTCACACCAATAATAAAAAAGCACACTGTAAAATTTGTAAAATAAGTTCTTCCTGAGCTCAAGTTGAGTACCAGGGCATTACAATCCTAGATAAAATCTAAACACAGCTAAACACTGCGTTCAGATAAGAAGTTAAAATAGGCAAAAAGAAAGGCTAGTAGACACAATCTGTTGAAATCAGACCAGAGGCCAAAAGAGGTGTTGTGAGAAAGTAAAGAAGTTTCACTTTGGCAAGTCCCAGGTGAAGTTGTGCATCTAATTTCCAGTGGAAGGCCCTTCCACAATTTTGGGGCAAAAGCTTGATTTCCGCAACTCCTAAGCTTAGTTCGTGGAACAATCAGTAGGTTATTGGCAGTGGAGCAAAGTTATCTTAAGGGGGCATGTTTTTGCAAGAGCGACGATAAATAAGGTCATGACTGGAATGTGAACCTTGATCTCAATGTTATTTTTTACTGGAAGCCGCCGCAGTGCGTGTAACACCGGAGTGATGCTCCGATTTTTTCATTCCAGAAATTAACCTTCCTGCAGAGTTCTGAACATTCTGCTGCTTTGGCAGTGTTGAAGTAGTCAGGCTTATATACAGAGAGTTGCAGTAGTTGAGTCTGGAAAGCACAAATGCTTTTTAGACAGGATAGGCTTTATACTTGCCAGGCGCCTAAGCTGAAAAAAGCAGGACCTCACTTCAGAATTCACCTGTCCATCAAAGGTCAATCCAGAGTCCAAGCTCACACCAAGATCAGTTACCACTTTGCATTCAAATGGAGCCAATGATAAAAGGTCTAGGCTCCATGGTTGATTGCCATTAGGAGAAAATAACAATAACTTCTGTTTTGCTCTTATTGCAGCTTAAGGAGTTGGCCGACAACCATGAATGCATCTTTTACGCACTCCACCAGAGACTCAGCCCATCCAGACAACCCCTTTTTTTAACTGGTATATAAATCTGGCAGTCGTCAGCATACAAATGAAAGTCAATAACGCACCTGCGAAAGATCGTGCTGAGTGGAAGTAGATCGATTGAGATTGAGATGAGGGACCACCCATTTCAGCTGCTTCTTCCAGCTCTTGGTGGGTGCAGACACTTTTTTCCTCCTCTCCTCCATATCTTATCCTCAAGGCCTTTGTCTGTCTCTGTGTGCTGTGTGCACGGCTGCTTCTACATTTTTCTGGAAATTGGAAACTAAACTACACTTAAATGGATCTCGTCAGCTGGTCTCAACGCGATTGATAAAATTTTTTCTACGATGAGAACGGGAGAAGGGGCTCCCTGATGTCCTGCCGGTACAGACCCAGTTGGACACATCATGGACTCCTGGAAACAGTGGAACTTGATTTGTCTTTCTCAGCTGTCTGTGGAGGACTCTGAAGACGTGTGGATATTCGTGGTGTTGGTGTCAGGTTTCCTGCTCATTGGCCTTGGAGGCTACCTGGCTTACCGGAAAATCAATGAGCTGTCGAGGAATATTGGCCTGATCCCAGAGCTCACAGATGGTTTGCACCGCGCTGTGAATTCACAGACTCAAATAATTGTCGAGATGAATCGTAAGCTTGGAACTTTGGCAGAGATTCATTCTTTGGCACAAAAGATGGATGCCATCAAGGAGAGAGTGGACGATTCAGCACGGATTGGGATAGATTAACGTCCATTATTGGGATTCTGAGAGGTTGAGGACCAACAAACTGTAAGACAGAGGAAATTATCTCTGTCTGGCCCCAAAACAATTTGCTAATCGGAATCTGGCGTCCTTGAGCCTGCAAGGCTCCAACGAAAACTCCCCCCTCAGAAGATATGGGGAATGTGCTGTCGCTATGGCAACTCAACTCTGTCTCATTTCTCAGCCTGGGCGGGACTGCGGGAAGGCCGCTGAAGCGTCCAGGGTCACTGCAACCCTCCAACCCTCAATGCGTCTCCCCCATCCACACTGAGGTGACATGCTCTGCTTCATCGTGGCTGCAGGAACTGAAGTGGGGATGGTCCCACCCCACCACCCCACCTAGTGGACACTTATGTTGTGTTGTCTGAAGTCTTTTGCATATCTGTCTGAGGTGTTTTTTTGCAGAGCAAAGCAGCCCTCCTGGTGGGAGGGCAACTCTGAAGTGCCTTTTTTTCCCTCCACCTGAACCAATCCTCATGTAACACTCTTATCTCTATTAAGGTAGTGCAACTCAGGGTTACGAATGACCACAGTCACCAATTCTTGTCATGTGTCTTGCCCATGCATGTCTGATCTCTGAATTGTGTGTACTGAAACTCTAATTTCCTCCTGGGATTAATAAAGTATCTTTGATTGATTGATGATTGATTACCTGTAGGAATGCTTATAGTTCTACCAGTCAGGTAGGACCTTATCCAACTCAGAGCTGCTCCTGAAATCCTCACTCACTGCTCTAGGCGCTCCAGCAGGACCTGATGGTCGTCAGTATTGAACGCTGCAGTCAGGTCAATAATCAGCAGCACCACTGCCTCCCCAGCAACAGTTGTCAGGAACACATCATTGAGCACCTTTAAGAAGGCAGTTTCAGTGCTATGCCCGGCTCTGAATTCAGACGGATGCGGTTCCAGGATCTCATGGGTGGCTACTAATAGAAAGAGCTGATTATAAACTACCTTCTCCAGATTCTTTGCACAGAAAGGACGGTGCGAGATTGGCCTCTAACTGGAAATAACTTCTGGGTCCAAGCCTGCTTTCTTGAGCAGGGACTTCACCACTGCATGTTTAAAGTTGTGAGGCACAAGGCCATGATTGAAGCTGCTGTTTATGATGGACACTACCAATGGAGCTACCACAGGAGAAACCGCTTTAAAGTACCAGGCAGGCAAGATGTCACACAAGGAATCTGACGGCTTCATTCTGGAGACCAGTTTCAGCACATTGGGCACAGAAACTTCTGTAAATTAGTCAAATGTTCCTGACAGTGGAGATGGAGCCAAGGGGGAGTATTGTGGATCATACTCTAGAGAGGCTCTTGCAGTTGCAGGTTTCTCCAGAAAAAAACAGAGATATTCTTGCAACTCTCAGCTGAGTCATCCACTGTGCTTATCAAGCCCCCTGGGTCAAGCGCTGAACTCAGAGTTTTAAAGAGTACTGGCTGGTCACCCCAGGCTGAGGAGATAATATCAGCAAAATAGTTTGTTCTAGCCATGTTACCTGTCTCGGTGTAACAAGTTAGCTTGGACCTGAACAGCTCTAAAGAGATTTGAAGTCTGCCTTTCTTCCACACCCTTTCAGCCCTCCTGCAGTCACGTCTAATGCGTCTGGCTTCCTCTAAAGTCCAACGTTCCGATTTTTTCCCAAGACTTGGCAATCTCATCCAAGACTGATGTGCATAGCAAGTGAAAGCCATCACAGAACAACTCTGGGTCAATCCCGGCTGAATACAATGATGGCCACCTGTTAGAGACAGCCGCAGAGAATTTAAACATGTTTGAGTGTTCAAAAACCAGTGACGTTTAAGAGCAATTGTTCTCACTACTGGTTGAGTAATGATATCACAATCAAACACAAGTGCACCATTGATGCCCTTAATATCACCAGACCACCATGCTTCAACAGAACTGCAGGACTTTTAAATGAACAATTAGCCTCATGAAATAATCAACTTGGATCAACATCCAAGCCAGGAGAGCGATATAGAGAGCTGGCAGCTTTGTCTTTCTTGCAAAAATGTAGTGATGTCATTCAGTCTCACTGGATTAATAATAATTTTCTGTGCAAAACACAAACAATTTCCACGTGAGTTCAGACTGCTGAGCCCAGTCAATCAGAAATGTGTTTAGCTGTTATTCTGCATCAAAGTTGTTCTTGGTCAGTTGTATTTCCTTCACCAGAGGACTGGGTTGTGTGGACGCTAACAGGTGAAGCTCACAGCTAACAGCCCATCTGTCTCATTTAGATAATCTAATCTGGAGGATTAAAGCTTCCTGCCTCAGGAGGAGGAAACACCGTTGGATTTGTGCTTCATGCTTCTATGCTACACAGGTACTGTGTAATGATTTAAGTTTATTTGGCTTTAATTTGAACAATTTACAGATTTTTTTTATAATTTAAAGTAAATTGGACCACAGATTATGTGTGTAGTTGTGATTTTCATTAAGCTAAAGCCTGAAGCTAGGGAACCATATGTAGCTTTTGCCATTGGTCACAATTTTGCACAAACTTTTAACAAATGTATCCCTAATGAGTTAAATATTTAGCCGAGTTAAACTGTTGAATAGATTTCAGTGACGCTGCAGGTAATAAGAGGTGTGGAACCTCTCACATGAAACTAGTTGATCCAGTGTAACCAGTGACCTAACACTCACCGGCTCCAAAATCTTTCCTGTTTCTGTTTAAACAAACATACAAGCAATGTTTTTGTTTGAGCTAAAGCCTTTCTCCTCTCATCCTTCACATCAGAGGAATAATTAACCAAATAATTGTTAAATTTATTACATGTTATTCTCTAGTAATCCTTTAAAAGGCTTTAGCTATGAAAGCTTTTAGCCCAAAATCTCAAAAATAATAAAGAATGTTGCGTTTTGTGGATGATTTACCTGCAATTGTATTTCTTTATTTTTACCATGTTTTATTTTGTTACTAAATGTGTAACAGGCTGGTATTCCACTGTATAAAAGGTATAAATGAGTATTTTTTATAATAAAAAGTTGGGACCGGTACCTGACTCTGGATTTTGATACACAGAGTCCAGAAATCAATCGAACAAGGAAAACAGAACCTGGCAGAATTTTGGTATTAGTGATGTAACTGAAATCAAAGCCATAATTAGATGTGAGTGGTGTAATTGGAGCAGCAGCTGTTACAGCACCATTTAAATTAAATAAAAAGAGAAACACATTCATTTCTTCGCTTGTGTTAACGCGTGTGTTCTCAGGTCGTCTGGTTCCTGCCGTCTCTCATGCCTTCCTCTGGGAACTCGGTGAAATGGACGTTACCAGAGTTCTTTGGGCAGCGGAGGCTGTTGGGTCTTGGAGCTCTGCTGGCGTGGCTCATTCTCTTCCATCTCCTGGTCAACGCCTGGTTGCTCTGCATCTTCACCAGCCTTTTGGTGGTTCTGGGCAGTTGGCTGGGGTCCAGAGCGGCTCTGGATGCCAACAGCTTTCTACACTTGGAGCACTTCCTGCCTCTGGGTAAAGCTAACCCTCAGTGTTCGCCTGAGCATGAGTGGAGGCTGAACCACGAGATCCACAGCGCTGTCCACAAAGCGGTGCGTGATTTTGTGTCCTCGTGGTATCGCACCATGCTGCCTGAGGTGGAGGGGGAGTTTGAGCGTGCAGTGCGTAACTCAATGCTGGAGTCAGTGATGGAGCTGAAAGAGCGAGCTCGGCGAGTGGACAGGAAAGCGCTGGTTCAGCGCCTGCTTGAGCTGTACGGCTGTCACCTGCAGAGCTACATGACAGTGAGACAGGTACAGTCAGCACAGAGGGAGAGGGGGGAGAACATCAGCCTGTGGCACATCTACAGTCAAGTAGATTCTCCTCATCCAGCTGTGAGCAGTCCCACCACTGAGCTCACCTACTCCAGGGCTCTAGTTAACCTTGTGCTGCAGGTTCTGGTCCCGTATCCCCAGATGGAAACCAGGACAGGTAGTTATATGGTTACAGAACTCATCACCTGCAATGTGCTGCTGCCGCTCATAAGCCGAGTATCTGACCCCGACTGGCTCAACCAGACCATTATGGACATATTCACCAGATCCAGAGAGCCACAGGAGATCAGCGCGGAGGACTCTGCTGCTGAAACATTATACAAGTGTCCAATCCAGCACGAGTCCTGGACCAAATGCAAGCCTCCATCAGTTTGTGATCCGGCTGATTCAGGGAGCACCATAGACACCGATGATCGTCAGAATCAGAGCGCCATCTCTGCAACAAGCTCCTCCATCAGCAGCATGTTCAGCATACCAAACACAGAGAACTGCTGCTCGCTCACGCCTGACTCGCTGTCATCAGGATCAAAAGTGGTTTCCCTGGACTCTCTCATCCCTTCGGAGTCAGGCGAGGACTTGAGCAGAGCTCTCTGTAACTGTGGTCCTCTCACCAACCTCTGCAGCCCGCTTGCTATGAACGATGAAGAAGCTGCCGGTTGTTTTGGGCCTCTGAGGAATCTTGGACCAAAGGCGATTGTGCCGGACGACTCGCTGTGGCCAGCAGGAATAGCTCAGGAAAAGTCTCCGGCATACCCTCGAAGGAATCTGCGTCTAAACTCCTTCAGCCTTGACTCCCCCACCGCTTCAGCAGTGAATTTCCAAAACCTGCATATTTCTGGTACAGTCAGCGTCAAGGAGCAGCGCAGCACCGGCACACACACCTACACACTCTTCAATGTACAGGTAACACGATATTAACTCATTCATTTCATTTTGATTAGTTTTGATCACATTTGAACTCATACATATGAGCAAATACCCACAATCTGGACAAGGAAATGCTTTTGTGTTTGGCGATTTTAGGTGAAACAAACAAATAAATCTAGATCATTTTCATCACAGATGTAACATGACCACCGCTCTTTGTAGAAGACAACTCATAGCTCCCTTTCTCTGCACCCTGTAATATCCTTCAATGTGCATGTGAAATCTGAAACCTGCCTCTGTTTTACAGTTTGAGACCACGGCTGATGGCGACACCCCCGGCACAGCACGACCTGCAACCTGTCGCACTGTCAGACGCAGATACAGCGAGTTCCTCAACCTGCAAGCTCGATTAGAGGAGAAGCCTGAAGTCAAGAAATTAATCAAGCGTGAGAACGGACTCACAAAATGTCACCATTTCCAAATATCCTGAGACAGATTTGACATGACGACCGCTGGAGATAGGCACCAGCCCCCCCGCGACCCTACATGGACAAGCAGGTTCAGACAATGAATGAATGGATGGAAGATTTGACATGACATTGTTTTGTATTTTAGACGTCAAAGGCCCAAAGAAGATGTTCCCTGATCTCCCTTTTGGAGGTCCGGATGGGGAGAAGGTGGAAGCTCGTAGAAGTCAGCTGGATGCCTTCCTGAAGGTATTGGGATGAAAACGTGAACAACGAAGGAGGGATTGTTGCATAATCTGGTTGTGAGATAATTGATTTATTCGTTGTAGCAACTTAGCAGCATTCCTGAGATAACCAGTGGTGAAGACATGCAGGAGTTCCTTGCCATCAACTCAGACGTCTGCACGTATTTTGGACGAAAACCTTTAAACAAATCGAGGATTGATAAGGTAGACAAAAATAATCCAAACCTGGAAACTCACTTTTGCTGAATGAGTTATATTTTGTTTCTTGGTAAAACTGTACCCGGAAGCTGGATAATAGTTTGGCTTTTTACTGTTTTTTTTTTAAATTCTGTTATTAATCTCATGTTTGAATTTTCCTTTGAAGATGATGGAAAACGCTTTAGATACGTTCAGAACAGCATTCCCTCACCCTGAGATTCCCAGTCCCATGGAGGACGTTGAAGGCGACACTGAAGGACGAACGATGGATTACAGGAAGTACAGGTTTGGGCTTCATCAATCCTCTACTGCATAAACTATTGAGTCTGTTATTCACCATCTGTTAAGACAAGCAAAAAGTGTGATGATCCCAGAAGATTTGGTTTTATTTCTTGTTTTACTTTAAATCTTCATTCCTCCTTTCGATTTTGTGCTTCAGAAGGTTGTTCCCAACCAAAGTGTCTCCATCTCTGAACATGACCGACCTTCATCCTAAAGTGACCTACTGTTTCAGTGAAGGCTGCACGGTGAGGAGTCTGTTTTTGTCTTAAACAGAAACGGGACAGCTGATCTGGTTTCTGTTGGGGCTCTGCAGGTTCTTAACAGGATGTCGCTGTCAGGCCTGGAGGCTTTTGTCAGGGAGCAGGAATGTGGGCTGAACGTGACAGAACCAACGAGGAGCTGTGAGCTCCAGGTCAAAGACAAGAGAGTTTCAGATAAATCAGGTTGTGATTTTGTTGGTTTAGTTAATGCAGAAATATCCTTTTACAGCCTCCTATAGAAGATCCATGCAGTGTCTCAGAATCTCCACACAGGTGCAGCATCGCTCTGATGTTTGTCCAAGCCTCCGCTAGTCCCCTTCCATAAATGGTGTGTTCAGTCTGTACTGAGATTCTTACATTTTGAGTTAATATTATGCATTTTTCTGTGTGTGTCATTCAGATACAGCTGTGGCAGATGTTGCTTTGAACATTTTGTGCCTTCTGATGAAGGATCATTGGAGCTGGTTGTGCACAGAAAACATACAAAAGGCTATCAGGTTGCTGTTTGGCACCTTCATTGAGAGGTCAGATGCTTTCTTTCTGAAGGGTTGAAAACTCCACGGACTGAGAAACCTGCTGTCTTAAACTCCTGATTGATGTTTCAGATGGTTGGATGTAGGCGCTGCCCACCTCACTAGTGCCCCCTGCTGGGTGATTTACCTCCAAGTGCTGCAGGAGGCTGTGTGGCCAGGCGGCAGGCTGCCTGCTCATCCCCGACCCGAGAGAAGCGCAGCAGAGAAACAGGAGACAAAGGAGCGGTGTTTAAACTGTGTGATGCAGCTGATCCCTGGTACAAAGCTTCTATCAGAGAGAGACTTCTGGTGGCTTTGATTTGCAGGAATTCTGAAGGTTTTGTTCTTCTGCAGAGCTGATAGCTGACATGCTGGGCAGTGAAAAGTTTAGGCTGAGCTTGGAGACCATGCTGGAATCTCTACAGGATCATCAGATAAACAAGTGAGTATTTCTGTGCTCACACCTCTGATAAAAGATCAATACCTCCACATTTTTCATATGATACACACACAAAAAGTTGGTTTCTGTTCTTGTTGATGTTTGTGTTTATAATACAGGCATCTGATCTACTGCATGTGTGACCTGCTGCTGGAGTTTCTGATCCCTGAATCATGTGACGAGGCCTTCCAGAGGTCTCTGCTGCAGACTCTGGCTAAAGCCACGGGGAGGGACGGCCCCCATATCAGATCAACAAACTCGTAGATTTGATCTCAAGTGCAGGAAGCAACTGATCAAATTAATGAGGTCCAGGCTAAACAAGCAACATGAGTGTGTTTTGTGACTTTATTCATTTATTTGTTAATGCAAATGTTTGTTCTTGCAGATAAGATGATGTTTGCAAGTGATTGTGATTTTAATTGAAACATATTTTAAAGGTTGAATGATCGAACGATTCAACTGATTAAAAGAAAAGGCTTTTCTATAAAAAGGTAAACATAACAGTAAAAAAATAAATGATTATTTTATCAATGTGACCAAATATTTTTGGTGATGTGATTTTTATTGCAGCTTAGTTCTCATGTGTCCTTTCCACTGACACAGCTCTAAGCCCTGATAAAAGCTGGTGCCTCATTCTGATAAAGGATGGTAGCAAACTTTGTTCTTTTTATTATTTAACAGGGAACCATTTCTGCCTTTAGCCTCTGGTGTTATGGTGTGGCTCTTGCTGTTGCTCAAAGAAATTCGTATTATTGCTAAATGAGGTTTTCCAATCTCTCTTTCTGGCTTTACCAAAACGTTTCACAGAGAGCTCAGATAAAAGCAGAAACTTTGATTGTTCTGATTTAAACTTGGATTCAGTGCAGTTTTTGAGAGAATCCCTGTTTAATCCACCAGAGCTGTCCTTAAGACACTTCAGAGCTTTTTTAACCTGTGTATTCACTTCTCTGTGTTCAGCAGATCATCCCATTTTCCAGCTTTGAAATGCACCTTTTGTAAAAATCATTTGGATTAAAATCCATCCTGTTTTATTTGATTTTATCAAAGTGAAATTATTCTTTAGCTCACCTGCAACACATCATGCAACATTAGTCTGGCCATGACCAGTGTTGGGAACGTAACTTTTAAAAAGTAATTCATTATAGTTACAAATTACTTGGTCCAAAAATAAACTCAGTTACTTACTGAGTTACAAGATTATAAAAGTAACTAATTACCAAGAATATTAATTATTTGGTTACTTTTTTCATAAAGAATGCAAGAAAAATGGGTTCCTCATTTAAAGTGACAGTGTGTATTTTTCTTGGCAATAGGGGGTGTAGATACCTAAATCTTTGTAAGCAAGCAGTATTTTTGTGTTGGGTTAACCTTACCAATGGATGCTCATTTGGGTCAAAAAGCCCTGGGGAGTGCAAACTTCAGCAAAATAACAAGCACACCAGACTTCCTTTCATCACTGGCAACTAATGAAGAGGTACATGTGTAAAACAACGTTTATGAATGGTGAAAGTTTTGTAACTGTTTGTTACAAATCAGTAAATGCATTTTGTCCTCAAGGGCTCCCATAGAAGGAAACATGGCATCACCCCTTAGACCCGCTCCCATGTACTTTAGACCCGATTTTTATGGTTATATGTTACAAAGCTGCTTATATTTTTCAACAGCTTGACATCATTTCATTCGTTTTCAACAACATTTTGATGGATATTTACCAAGATTAACAGTAAAAATTGTTGTCACTTTAATGAAACTGACTTCTTTACTGTAAATTACTACAATGCTAAAATTCACACCTGCAGCAGTGAATCTGCGGGTCTGCAGCCATAGACTATTCATCACGTCCTCCTCGCTCCTCACAGCCATGATGCATTTGGATGAAAACATCCGCCCCTTTAGCTCCCGATCAGCTGATGACAGCTTCAACACACCGCACTGCTGAATTATAGTAATGCACACATTTTCCTATCGGTAACAGAAACGGCGTCATGACAAAAGAAGACAGTAATTTATTAGATTACTAGTTACTGAAAAAACTAACTTCGCTGTTGTTTTTAACACCATTATTCCCATCACTGACTATGACCCATAGACAAAGTAGGGGCAAAATCAACGGCTGTCTTTCAAACTGTCTCCGCACGCAAATGGCAAGTGCTTGGACCAATCAGAGCAACAAACAACATGACGTATTCATCGCTACCAAAATCAGCCAACGAGGCAGCCTGTTTTCTAACCCTTACCCATCAAAGAAGAAAAATACAATAAGAAGCAAATACATCCTTTTTAGAAATAAATTACTTACCTGATTCTTCTCATGTCCTAAAATAAAAGTCCAAGTCTAAATCTTCCAAAGGTGTTTCAAAAAGCACCGTTTGAGCCGCCGACATCTTTGTTGTTTTATTCTGCTGCAGACTTCCATCATCATAGACAAAAAAGACTCTCTTGTAAGGTTGCTAAGACAACGTCTCTCTAAAACATAGAGTTAAATTTAGCTGAGCCTATGCGAGACCTGCTGAGGCCACAGTGGACTGTGGCTAGACCAGCCTTCATCTGTTTGCTACTGCTACAGTTTGTTTAGATTTCTGGGCTGCCTTAAAGAAATAAAAGCAATTTTAAACTCCCTAAAAAGCAAGTTCACTGAGAAACAGTCTTTTACTCATTCTTTTTAAAATATGATTGGTCACACTTATTTTCACATACAGTACACGGTGACAGTGAAAATGGTCGTCAACACCTTTTTCCTGAATTAGCCCGCAAAAGATAACAGACAGTAACATACTCTGGTCAGCAGACACACCGATCCAGGTCACACTGTAAATTTACTTTTATAGACTCACCCATCTAAGCTTATGACTGGGAAGGCTGTTGTTGATTTAGTGTCCAGGAGAGAGCAGAGCATGTCTCGGCTAGTAGGAGCTAACTGTTAGCATTAGCATCAAATTTCAGTTTGTAGTTTAGACTTGTCTTATTACCATGTTGTAATGATCAATTTTAATTACATCTAATTAAGGACCATAAGACATTAAAAATGCATATGTAGTATCTTATGGACACTGGGTTATTTAAATCAGAAGATGGGATCTTTTCATTACAGGGACTTTAAAATAACGCTTTGCATTAACTGAGAGACAAGAGAAGAGAGAGAGACTTTCAATGTTTAAGTAAATGTATTACTAAATAATTTTAAACAATTTAAGAAGACTAATTCTCTAATGATGGATGTTCTGTTTGAATGGAGTGTGAGGTGAATGGTGTGTGTGAAAGATGTCAAATTCAGAACCCTCGCATCCGTCTTTCTGTCTAATTATGTTATGCTACGGCCATTCATGCGCTGTGCGCCGGAGACCTGCTGCTGCACCGCGGCTTGTATTCGAGTGCGGTGTGTGTGTGTATGTGTGTGTGTGTGTGTGTAGAAAACCTTTTTTGTTTTTTTGTTGGTGCGGCTTATATTGAGGTGCGCTCTATAGTCCAGAAATTACGGTACTAACTTCCTCCCAGCCGATGATGCTCAGATTAGCACTCAGCACTCTGATTTATGAAACCACAGAGAAAACTTTAATCTCTGACTCAGGAGCAGACAGAATCTGCCAGGACCTGACAACTGCTTCCATATGGGAGATTAACTCCATCTGACAGCACACATAATACTGTTACACGTGAGTACAACAACATCATAAAAACAATTCAGATGAATGTGTTTTCTGTTCATCAGAGCCCAGACTCGTGATTGTGGTCAGCTCTGTGTTTACTCCAGACACCTTTTGTTCTTGTACAACTGTCAGGATGGTCATTAGGAAAAGAGACAAGCAGATCTGAACATCTGGAGGAAACTGGACCATCAGTAATCTCACAGGCTGCTGAAGATGATCAATGAAATGTCAGAAATTCAAAACCAATTAGGGTATTTGTTTTTCCGAACTGTTTGTAGAATGTTGTTGACATATTCACTTTGTCAGTCTAAGCTGTGAAAAATAATCCATAGTTTTTGTTGTCATCATTGAGGTACATAGGAGTTTTTGTCTCATCCACTTTTCTGATTGAAGAGTAGCCTTAATGGAAGCCTAATCGGACCCAGCCACCTCCACACGCTCCTCAAGATCTCCAAGTGTCCCAGCCTGGAGCTACGATCCCTCCAGCGTGTCCTGGGTCATCCTTGGGGTCGCTTTTCCCTCCTGGAAGGACACGCCTGAAGCTTCTGAGGTGTCCAGGAGGCATTCTGGCCACATGTCTGAACCATCTCTCCTCTCAACATGGAGGTGCAGTGACTCCAGTCTGAGAACTTCAAAGAAGTCATACCTCAATACGTGGAGTAATCTCATCTTGTTTGTCTGAGTTGATGAATCTTCAGATCATTACTAAAGCTCAGGACCATCTAATGTTGGATCATTCACCAGTAAATCAAGAGTTTTGCCTCCAGTTTTGCTCTTTGTTCACCACAACGACCTGGTAGTCGTCGCTTTGCTGCAGATGCTGACCCTGTTCCACCTCCTGAGGACCCACCACCAACAGGAGGAGCTTTGAGGCTCTGGTAACATGTGGACTGAGACAGTAGCTTGGCAGTCTAATGCCCAAGAAACTTTTATTTTGAAACAATAAAAGATTTTCAAATAAAATCCAACCAAGAGCCAGATTTTTCCAAACCACATAATTTCAGCCAACAAAACATTCATGTTCTTCTCCGGACCTTTAATTGGACTCATGGGTCTACGCTTGTTCAGACTGATTTGGTTGTGCAATTTTCTGAAAGTAGGACTCGATAAGTCTGTTCTGAAAGAAAATAGAAGAAGCAAATCTTCCAATAAAATTCAAATGAAGCAGTTTAGTAAAACAGTTCTTGGACAAACTCAGTTTTTTATGAAAGTCAATGACGACACACACTAACTATGTTAACTACAGTTTACTGCACGTCATAGACACAACAGCAGCATCCAAAATCATGGAAGTGTCGTTTTTTCTGATTTAAACTTACACATGTATGTGTTAAAATCCACTACTTTAATTTCAACTCTCTGGTCAGAAACCCACTTTTAAAACTAGACCAGAGGCCCTTTATGCACAACTCACTTCCTTTCTCATAAGATTTCTGACTGATACTGGCAGGTGTCCACCTTCTGTCTCATGCTTTGGGACTCAACTCATAATAAGAGACAAGAAGCTCTCACAGCACCGATGGTGGCCTCATACATGTAAAGCTCAAAGGGACTGTAATGACTGATCAGTGGAACAGCATAAACACCTGAAACCTCAGTTAGTTTTCTTGTTCTGTTCAGAATAATTTTATGAGTAACTTCAAATATTTTCTCAAAATGTACAATCTATCTTTATTTCACCCACAACCTAAAGGTCCACAGTGCCGGTGTGATAAATGTACAATGCTAGCTTTGGGCTGCATGGTGCAGTTAGTAGCATCATTGCAAAAAGGTTGCAGGTTTAAATCCCTATTGCCACTTTAGCACGGTGTCTCCATGTGTGGTGCTTCTGCAGGTGCTACACTCCTTTAGAACAACATCCTGCAGGTCAGGTTAATGCTGCAGTAGACTTCGGTGTTTTATCTTAAAATTATCTGAGCAGATTTTAAACAGGTAGCCCACCATGTTTTTATTTGTTGGTGATGTCCTTGAGCCCGCCTCCAACTCCTGATAAAAGAATATGATTGGCTGAAAGTAATTGTTTATTTTTTTCATGTTCGAAGGGAAAGTAATGTCAGTCCCAGTCTTAATACACCAACATCTCCATTTTGAAAAATGTGCCACAAGGACGCGACGACTGGCAATCAAAGAGGGCGGAGCAGCAGCGGTGAGTGACACGGAGACTGGAAGACAGATGGTGACCGAGAGTGATGCTAGCTCTTTTGACTCTTTGGATTTTTCTCCTCCTCCTTCCCAGAGGAAAGGGACAAAGGCTTTTAGAAGAGGCAGGACACCCATGAGTAGTATCGTTTTGAGCCAATAGCTCGTGAGTTGCCTGAGACCGCTGGGGCGAGCCAGCGGGGGCATCACGGCATAGAGATGTTAGTTCTGTATCAGCCGTGGGAGCTGAGTAAGTTCATACCAGTCCATTCTGGGCAGCCTTTATGTTGTTGATGCAAAGCTTACGTCTGACGAGGCTAAATCACAAATATGAACACAAGTAAAACAAAAGAGGGGAGTTATTAGTAGTATAGCTCAATATCAGGTCTGTTTTTCCACTAAGCTGCTTTTAAGGTGACTGAAGGATAAATGACGAATGACCTGCACTTGTATAGCGCCTTTCAGAGTCAGAGGACTCCAAAGCACATTACACGACAGTGAATCATTCATCCATTCACACACTGATGCTGATGAGCTACACTGAAGCCACAGCTTCCCTGGGGCGCATTGACAGAGGCGAGGCTGCCGAGCACAAGCATCACCGATCCCTCCGACCACCACCAGCAGGCAAGGTTAGGTGTCTTGCCCAAAGACACAACAGCAGAATTCTCTGCCATCAGGATCATCAGGCATGACACTGTCCACATTTTAACTTGAGATTTCACTCAAATTTGCTGTTTTATTTTCCTTTCGTTTGAATTTCCACTGAAAGTAAAAACCAAAGTATTGCAAGTAAAAATGTAAAGCATCATAGTGTCGAAGTTCTCTGCTTCTTCAGAAAGCCCTCAGCAGAGTTTCATTTTGAGGGATAAAGTCCTGTCCAGCTCATGAGGGCAGTTTAACCCTCCCACTGTTCGATTGGGTGACCCCGCCAGGAAAGTTGACCATTGAGCAGGATTGATGGTTCATCCCTTGAGGTTCACATAGCTGAGGTGAGGTGGTGCTCACTCCTCACCCCTGCCATGTGAACCTCAAGGAATAAACCATCAGTCCTGCTCAATGGTCAACTTTCCTGGCGGGGTCACACCCAATAGGACAGTGGGAGGGTTAAAACATGGGTACTACACAGGATGATGAGCCCAAAGACATCTACCAGTAATATGGTAAGGATATTAAAAAACTGTCCTCATAATGTGTCATGGCACACAACAGCAGATGTTGTTTTTGTTTGTGTGTGATTGCTGGGAAGTCAGCTGTAGGTGTCAGCAATGACTGCACTGAGTCCAACCACAAACCAGCCAACAGCTTCAAGATGATGAAGACGATTTTGTTTTTCCTGGATCGGTCACACAAATGAAGAAATCTCTCAGAGTAGGAGAGTTCAGGGCTAGTATTAGCTGTAATCCTACATATTTCCATCATCCAGTTACATACCCAAACCAGAAGACAAGTTTATTACTCTGGATTAGGAATAAACTATTGTGACTAAGATTTGAAAGTGTCACATTTCCATCTGAAAAAATGTCACACACAGTTTCTCCTCCTCATCCAACAGCAGCCTCCTGCATTTTTTCCTTTGAATTTGAGGTTCAGGTGGAGATTTTATACATAAATTATGATAAAAGTCGGCAAACTCTGCAAAATCATGAGACTTTAGATAAGAAAAGTTTCGACTTGTCAGAACTTTCACCAGAACTCTGACATGGTCTGAGTCAAACCGGCGCTGGCAGCCCGGATGACTTGTTCAAGGTTTAACTTGAAGCTTATCTGAATTCTGCTGGCTCATCAGCTTCTGTCTTCTTTAGTAAAGAGTAGTTATCTGGTGAAAGCCAACAGCTTTCAATCGTTCTGGGACCTCATCTTTGAAAAGACTCAACTTCAGCTTCCACATATAAAAACTTCTAGTGTTTGTGACATTTGCCGAATTAGGTCCTTTGAGTCCTCATGTAGAACATTTGTAAGTAACATTAATTCAGGGTCATGCATAGTCACAGAATACACTTGTAAGCATCAATTCGTGCAGGAGAGATTTTTGTAGTGTGAAGTGTGCATTTGTGTCTCCGGTTGCAGCTCACCTGACTCTAGTTTAACAGGGACGTGGTTTAACATCTCAGAGCAGCTGTCTCAGGGTGAGGAAATTATTGCCCCTCTTTTCCACCAGTGAAGGATGACGTTGGACCGAGGTGCTTCTGGAGGTTTAACGTTATGCAACGTGCTCCTAAAAGTTTCTTCCCGCCCTCAAGCACACTTTCTTTACATTAAAGCTGTTACAGGCTGCACCGCAAAGGAAGTGTTAAAAACATGCCACCTGTCATTTTAATGACTATAACTTATGGACAAAAACCACACACACACACACACACACACACACACACACACACACACACACACACACACACACACACACACACGTCTGCTCAAATCGATATGGCCTGATGAGAGGCTTCTACACTCTGATGACAGATTAATTCAACATTGCTTGCAAGAGGACGAACAATCATTTTAATATGGTTTTCATCAAAACTGCGATTTCTTTTGTTGAATGAATTGAAGTCTCAAGTTTTGAGATCTAAGGAAATGCAGTCTTGGTATAAAATGAAGTGAACTGATGATCCTAAAAGGCTCTGGCCAAAATCGCTTCAAAGGATTTTTAAAGTTTGCATTTTAAACTCCACAGGAAAAAAGTTTCTGAAATATTAAAAATGAAAAAGCGTTGCAGTCATAACGTGACTAAAATATGGCTAAATAACAGAGGTGTGGACTCGAGTCACATGACTTGGGCTCGAGTCAGACTTGGGTCATTATTTTAATGACTTCTGACTTGACTTGATAAAATCTATAAATACTTACGACTTGACTCGGACTTGAACGCCAATGACTTGCAACTTGAATCGACTTGCATCTGTTGACTTGATGATGATTTGATCATATTTGATATTTTAGCACAAACGTGACACGACATGGACAAAAGTCATGAATCCTTCTTGGTTCTGGGTGTGATCTTGTTCTGCTAAATTCAGCAGCACTTGGTTTATAATCAGTTTCAGTTGCACTTTCTGCTGCTTGAGCAAATAAATGAAGCTTTAAGAAGCTTTATTTCTGGAATTTATTTATTATCATCGTCATTAAATTGAAGTTGGACAGATGACTTCATTATGACTTGAAAATTCAAAGTTAAGGACTTGGACTTGACTTGAACTTCCAGATCATTGACATTGGACTCGACTTGGACTTGGTTGTCTTTGACTTGGACTTGAGTTGAGACTTGACTGGAAAAACTTGTGACTTACTTGTAACTTGCAAAGCAGTGACTTGGTCGACACCTCTGCTAAATAACTAATTGAGACGAGACACAGCCATGAACTTTTGCACAACTGTTGCAAATTGTTTCTGCAACCATGTGACCCAGCCTTACACCAAAAATGGTTCACAACATCCTCACAGCCTTTTGCTCTTTTTGGCACAACAACATAAACTTTTGGCATTTGTTTGGACATGCTAGTGCTAAAAAACACGTTGTACTTCAACTACTGTTTTCCTATTAGAAGATATAAAACAAAACAGATAATGATGCTTCTATTTAACAGTGAATAGCTGATAAAGAGGCAGCTCGGGGCAAAAATGTCATTATTTCAGTCAAGGCAAGGTAGATGTTTATAAAACAGCATTAAATAAAAGAAACGATTAGAGTCATTAGAGATCACTTTGGAACTGGCCCCACATATGCTCTTAATATTTTTCACAAATTTGCTGAACTGTGGACAACAAGATGCCCTTCATCATCATTTTGGAGAGAAGAAGTCATCAAAGCTATCATCAGAACACAGTAAATGGTAAAAGGCCTGTATTTGATATAGCGCCTTCTAGAGTCTTGGACCCCCCAAGGCACTTTACAACACAATCAGTCATTTACGCATTCACACCCAGGTGGGGATGAGCTATGATTTAGCCACAGCTGCCCTGCGGCGCACTGACAGAGGCGAGGCTGCCGAGCACAGGCGCCACCGGTCCCTCTGACCACCATCAACTCTGGTGCCACCGTCACCCCCAAGACAGATGAACCTTTAGCTCACCTCAAGAAGATTATTGGAACAGCACATCATTTGTCAGGCTCTGCTAAGACCATGGAATAATTGAAGTTTTATCCAGGATTTGCTGCTCATTAAGATGATGTTTTCTTATCTCTGGACAGTCACAGGGAGCAGAAAAGGAACGAGTTATGAGCAGATTCAGCCACTGTAGTCAGATTCTGCAGAAACAGACTGAGATGAAACAGCAGTGACTAAAGCATTAGAAAACATCCATTTTTTTCTCATAATATTGTAAAATTGGGCCTCTGTGTATCACACTGTCAAAAAGAACAAGTAATCCCAAACAAGGAGAACCTGGAGAGATGCTCGGCAGATGTACAGACACACACTCCGGCGCTTTACAAGCCTTGTGCAGTAAAACTGTTTCCCCACTCCCCTCTGGTTCATGTGCAGTAAATCAACATCAGTGCAGCAGATGGAAGTTTGATACCACCCATATGTACATTTTATAACAAGAAAGAAATTTAGATTTTTGTTAATTATGACATCATTTTGATATCCAAACCTGCACCAGGGACTTGGATGGAGGTGTGTGGAAGGATGATGCTTCATGTGTTTGTTCATCTGGATGCAGCACAGCTTTCCAGACCGGCTCCTTTGCAGCTTTACACAGAATGGACAGTGTCTGCCGGTCTCCGCTCTGCTATGGCGACAAATCCTTGTACTAACAATGACTTCAGAGGATGCACGTGATCTCTGAGTTTAAATGTGGGAGCCAAGCGTGTACAGAGAGGGAAAATGTCAAAGCCTGCAGAACATGGAACACCAAAGGACAGCTGAGCTGACATAACACAGAACAACCACACTAAAGTAAGTCAGTGCTGACGTAGCACTCTTATCATCTGCAAAGGCTTAGCAGTTCAAAAAAGCGTAACCCCAAACCCCCAATTCTGAGTAGGAAGGGGCTTAGTGCGGTGCATGGAAGCAGACTGATGAATTAGCTGAAAGAAGTGATCCCAGATTATCGGTTCAATCTGTAATCTATCAAAAGAGACAGAAAACTTTCTGAGTTCTAACAGATTCTCTTTCTAAAGTCTAACTGGTTTTGCTTGTTTCTGTTGGGTTAATATTTTAAAGCAGCACAAATATTGAATATTTCCTTTTACTTCCTTTCTGATTCACCAGCAACTCTTACTCACTGAAAGGATCAGCGGCGTGGAACGTTGCTGCTTCAAATAGAACCCATTATAGTCTATGGGGGTGTCTCAAACCAGCTATGCCGCTGCCATTTTCAGGCGCATCCCAGAAGCGGCACGACGCAGCGCTAAAGAGGATCGGGTTCTCTTTTTGCTGCAAGCCGCTTCTGGGATGCGTCAATTTTCCCAGAATGTAGAGCTGGACAGGAAATCACATACGGTTTCAGTGTAAAATCCCTAGTAATTTACAAAATAAAAGTATTGCAGCAATGTGATTTCATATAAATGTGGCTCACGCGGGACCTAACATCGCCCCTGCATCCTTCCAGAAGTGCAGAGGTGTGTTCTTCATGGATTTAATCCTGGCGGTTGAGAGGAGCAACATCAAATATGACATCAAACGTGATTTCTTTCTTTATGGTTTAATGACGGATTGCATAAACAGACCGTGTACTTTAAAGTCTTGAGGTATCTTGTGATCTCGTGAGTCCAGTGATGAGCACAGCAAGGAAGCCGCTCCGCTGCCTAGACTCTTCCGGTGTACTGGACCGTGTTGAAGCTCACGAGTAAATTGTTCTGCTGCCGCTGATGCTTCCAGTGTGAAATTAGTGGTTACAATTGTACAAATGCTGGATGTTTGGCTACGTCTGTCAAAATAATTTCTGACTGAGTCACAAACAATCAGCATGAGTTACCCACAAGTCCTGCTCAGAAACTCTACTGGACCATTTCTGAGTAGGTACCCCAGTTCAGGTACTCAGTTCCCTGAAATGTCCCGAAAACGGTGCGTCGTGCCCACGGTGAAGGCCGGTAAAGGTCACCCAGAAGTTCTGATAGTGGGGATGGGCCTGTTGTGTTCATTCTGTAATAGCATGTAGTGAATTTAGGTGAATGTGACATGAAAGGGGTAGACCAGAGAGGCAAGAATAAGTGAATGATCTCTACATACACAACAATGGAATTTTTGTAAAACCAAGTAGGGAAAACCTAGATAAGTTTGGAGCGATATGGCAGGTTTACTCTGGAAACATTGCTTGAATGAATGAATGAATGAATGGTTTGTTTATTGAACCAATACAACATGTGAAACAATGGTAAAATCTCTGATAAAATAAGGCGAATTATCAGCAGAAATAAAAAAAAATAAAGTCAATGATCTCCGTCACACTGTCACATAACATTCATGAACTCACCCATCTTGACTCGCGATGGGAAAGACTGTTGTTGTAGCATCCAGGAAACAGCAGAGCAGAGAAAGTCCTGGCTGGAAGAAGCTAACCATTAGCGTTAGCATCGTCACCACACAGCAGAACACAGTCAGGCTTGAGTTATTTGTGGAGATAAAATATAAATGTTGCAGAACAAGCAGAGTTAGTGGTAGAATCGCATTGCTGTTATCCAGTCCTGAAGCTCTCCTTTGACGTGGCTCACTTCTGGTTCCTGAAACTTTCTCCCTCTCCTGATAATAACTTTTTGCTTTCCTTGACGTTGGATGCGCTACTACTAGTTTACCCGTTCAACAATAGATTATCTAGGATAAATACAATAAAGTTTATCTCTCGCCGAACAGAATATTTACTAAGCAATCACATTGTAACCATAGACACATTGCTTGGTGTGTGTGTATGTGTGTGTGTGCGTGCGTGCGTGCGTGTGTGTGTGTGTGCGTGCGTGCGTATGTGTGTGTGTGTGTGTGTGTGTGTGTCTGCTCTGTCTTCTCCATCCCCAGTGAGTCGTGGAGGATGGCTGCTTATACTGAGCCAGGATCCTCTGGAGGTTTCTTCCTTTTTAAAGGGAGTTTTCCTCTCCACTGTCGCTATATGCTTGCTTAGTATGAGGATTGCATCGTCACTGACACTAGTCAGTGACTTGATGCAATTTGCTGGGTTGGAAACATTTTTTCTGATTGGCTTAACGAACTGACCTGATTTGGAATGTTTATTATGTGAAGTACCTTGAGACGACACTTGTCGTGATTTGGCGCTATATAAATAAAATTGAATTGAATTGGTGCACCAAGGCTCTTTTACCCCAGAGTACGTCTCACAAGGCATTCATTCCTACTAGACGCCACTGCAGTTGTACTGCTTAAATCAGTGATCCACATCTTTAGCGTTTAAGCTGTTGAAACTTTCTCAAACATTTGAAAACAAATGTTTTACTCCCACCACCAAGTACAAATAAAACATCAACACTTCTTTCCCACTGTGTTATTTTGTTTTAGGACCGCAGTTAACTCTCAAGTCCCTCTTGAGTGCATCGTGTTCCCTCAAAAATCACATTCAGTCCCAGCAAATAAAACTCACGATTTTCTTTTTAAAAGTAGAAGTGAGTGTTCATTAAAGCTCATTTTTGGTTCTTTATTTCCCGCATAAAACCATGTAACCCCCAAAACCATACATGTGTGATCACCAACCCAATCTGCTGCTTGCAGTTTTTTTCAGATCTACATTTTTCAAGACTTTTTTTCTTTAATTTCCTTAACCTGTAATCCTGAGGTCATGTGTGTTTGTGCATGTGTGCTTCTCACAAGTGTGTGGTTGCCATGGTGACCCTAATGAGACATTGGCAACATTGTTTGCCTTTGTGTTCATTTTGGCTCCCTTGGCACTTCTGATATAATTGTTTTTCTTTCATTTTTCCCATTTTAGATATTTAACAAACGATTGAAGTTAGTTTTTGGGTTCATAGAAAACAAACATTCAAACATTTGAATTAGCTGCATTCGAACTTTTTAATCTATATTCAGGAATGTTTAAGTTTGTTTCAAACCTTCTGCAAAAAAACAACACAGAGATGAGAATAAAACAAAAAATAATCATACAACTCACTTTTTTAAACTCAGCACTCATGGAAATACTGATTCACAGCCTCTTAGTTTCTCTGACCACCCACCGTCTGCATGGGGATCATAAATGGCAGAACTCCAGTCACTTAGCAAAAGGTTAGAAGAAATAAAATGCGTGTTTAGGTTTATTTTTTTCAACATTCATTATTTAAATGGATTTGGAGCTGCAGCATCTCCTAATCCATGTATTTCTAGGAATCCCAGGTGTTCCATCATTAATCCAAATCTTTACCGGATGATGAACTATGAAAACGATCAGGCCTGTTATGGGCTCGACACACGGGAGGCGACATCGCCTCTCCTCCATTCATTTTCAATGAGACATGCGCGACAAAGCGATAATCGCGGGTCTCCTTCCTACCAAGCGAAACGCGGAAAATGTGCGTGCGAAATTTTGCGCTCATGCACGTGTCGTACGCAGGCGACCCAGCGACGCAATCCCAGAAAGTTGAAATATTTTCAACTTTTCATCGCTGTCGCTTGGACGAGGACCAATCAACGGAGGTTTCATTCACTGACCAATGAGCGGACAGGATGCTCCGTACACCTCCGAGCAAACATGGAGGAGAAGTTGATTATTGTTATGGTTTATATAGTAAAATCAGAAGTAAGATTTCACATAACTCTAGCAGCACCTTGTGAAACATCATATCTACCACTTTATTAACTCTGAACCGCTTAAATAACCTTAATTCCCTCCTACCTGAACCAGCCAAACAAAACAACGGAAGTTTCGATTTCGCCATGGAACAGAACGCGTAGACGGCTTTGCCGCTGGCCGCTGCCGCGGGTCGCTTCCCATGTGTCAGGTAATAAAAGCAACAGCAACAAATTTTGCTGATCGCGGTCGTTTGTCACCTCCCGTGTGTCGAGCCCATAACACAGCGTGTAATGGGCTCGACACACGGGAGGTGACATCGTCTCTCCTCCATTCATTTTCAATGAGACATGCGTGACAAAGCGATAATCGCGGGTCTCCCTCCTACCAAGCGAAACGCGAAAAACGTGTGTGTGAAATTTTGCGCTCGTGCACGTGTCGTGCACAGGCGACCCAGCATCGCGATCCCAGAAAGTTGAAATATTTTCAACTTTTCATCGCTGTCGCTCGGACGAGGACCAATCAACGGAGGTTTCATTAACTGACCAATGAGCGGACAGGATGCTCCGTACACCTCTGAGCAAACATGGAGGAGAAGTTGATTATTGTTATGGTTTATATAGTAAAATCAGAAGTAAGATTTCACATAACTCTAGCAAAACCTTGTGAAACATCATATCTACTGCTTTTTTTTACTCTGAACCGCTTAAATAACCTTTATGCCCATTATTCCCATTATGGGCTCGACACACAGGAGGCGACAAACGACCGCGATCAGTGAAATTTGCCGCTGTTGCTTTTATTACCTGACACATGGGAGGCGACCCGCGGCAGCGGTCAGCGGCAAAGCCGTCTACGCGTTCTGTTCCATGGCGAAATCGAAACTTCCGCTGTTTTGCTTGGCTGTGTCAGGTTGGAGGGAATTAAGGTTATTTAAGCGGTTCAGAGTTAATAAAATGGTAGATATGATGTTTCACAAGGTTTTGCTAGAGTTATGTGAAATCTTACTTCTGATTTTACTATATAAAACATAATAATAATCAACTTCTCCTCCATGTTTGCTCGGAGGTGTACGGAGCATCCTGTCCGCTCATTGGTCAGTGAATGAAACCTCCGTTGATTGGTCCTCGTCCGAGCGACAGCGATGAAAAGTTGAAAATGTTTCAACTTTCTGGGATTGCGTCGCTGGGTCGCCTGTGCACGACACGTGCACGAGCACAAAATTTCACACACACGTTTTTCGAGTTTCGCTTGGTAGGAGGGAGACCCGCGATTATCGCTTTGTCATGCATGTCTCATTGAAAATGAATGGAGGAGAGGCGATGTCGCCTCCCGTGTGTCGAGCCCATTAATGGCACTGGACTCTTGTTTCATGCAGCCATCAGATGATTAGTTTACCAACTTTAAGAAGACTTTTCAGTGTTAATAAATTCTCAGTGAGATCCCGTTCCTCTCAAGTTGGGATGATGAAGAGAGGGCTCGTTTTGCTTGAGCCAGAGCTGCATTCACCTCCTCCTCTGCCTCCTGTTGAGTCAAAGGGTTTGCATTAACACTTGGCTCCACACTCAGGGACTTTCTGGAACACGGCTTGTTCTTGGAAGCTCGCTCTCTGCTGCAACTCAAAGCTGTTTGAACAAAAATCAGTGGTCGACGCTCACGGAAACAGCACAGAGCTTTGTTACTGCTTTTGTTATCAGACTGTCGCAACTTATCACGCTGAACGGATTGTGATCTTGGAGATTTAGCTAGGCACTTATGCATTTTGTTGAAACTGGATCTGGTTTACATCCCAGCTGTGGGACTGGGATCAACTTTTGAACCATTTCCATATCTGTTTTTGACAGTTCAACACGTGAAAGCAATAAAAACAGAAACACGGTGTCTTGTTCAGAATTTGTTTTACATTTTTTCCATGTTTGGTCAAAGCTGCTCACAGCAGAAGTCTCTTACATGCAATCAGCTTCAAACAGAGGATGTTACAATTATACAGGTCTTGCTTTTCTGTTATCTAACTGTTTCAACCTATTCTGCCTATTTTTCAGAGGATCTTACACAAAAAACGTATTCTATGCTGAATGATCACACTTATACTCCTCTTGTGTGCAGTTACTATCTCTGCTTGTTTTCTGCAAAAGAAAAAAAAGAGTGTTTTCATTATTTATCACCTCCTTACCAAGATTTCACTGTTCTCCCTCCTTAAGATGCATGTAAGTAGTTGGACGTTCTTTATGTGTTTCACAGAAAAGTAGTTTTAAGTCTCAGTGGAGGGAGAAGGGAAGGACAAATGACGTGTCATTTTGAGGAGTTGGAGGCAGAAATCACTTCTCGTAAAATAACAAATGAAAGGGTGAAAGGAATTTAGAATATTAGCTCAAATGTTCAGACGTATGTATAAAATTAACTGTTCCATGTTGTCAGACAGCAAAACTCTAAGCTAAGAGGGAAACAATGAACATCAGGGTGTTTTCTCAGACTTTAACCCTCTGTAAGCTGGACCAGTATCCTCACATCTCATCACTTCCATCTTTTTTCCCATGAAAGAAAAAGACTCCCAGCAGGCGGTCCAAATGTAAAAGAAATTATGACTCAGCGGACCCATTTCTATTTTCCATCCTAAAAACTCCAGTGGGTCAATGTCTAACAGTAAGATTCAGACTGTAGAAGCAACCTCAGCTCTACTCAGGCACTGCCAATACTTGCTCACGTTATCTTAAAACGTTAATCTCTTCTTTTTAATTCCCCTCCGGGATTAAGTATCTTTGATTGATTTTAGACACAGGCGTTCATACCTAATAACATGTGTCACAGTTTTCTTTCCGTGATGACGCCCCCATTTCTCAAAGACCCCGGTTTGTGACCACCCCCTCAATCAGGCCTCTGCCGCAGGCAGCAGTGTGCTTCCTGACAGCTGCGAGAGAGGGTTGGTGAATTATTGTTCAGGTGTTGGGAGGCCTTTGCTACGAAGCAAAATAAAGGGCAAGTTCACTGATGTGCAGGGTCAAGGTGCACATGTAGACAGGTGGAAGCCCAGTTCACTCATCATCCCGCCACAGAGAGGAGCTGAGAGTGCTTGACTAAGATTGTTTAATAATCCTTTCACCTGCAGCCCTGCGAAAGGAACCAGGTAGTTTTAAGGTTGCTTTGCTTGTTCCCGCTGGTGAAACTTTGGTTATTGCTGTAAAACTCACTGGTAGAACGATCCCAGCACTTGGCAAAAGCCTCAGGCAACATGTCTGTTTGTGATTATGGTGAAAAGGTTATGAGATCATGTGAAACGTCAAACTCTTTGTCAAATTCATACCAGTGATTGAGACGTGCAGCTGGGACTGATAAGTGGATCTTCGATGCCTCTAATAGTAAACTGAACAGTTTTCACTAACAGTACGTCTTTTTCCTCACCAAAGGACAGGAAGACATAACTTTGCCTGAGTGGATGTGCTTTCTAGTGTAGCGTCAGCTCTTTGGTTCTGAGCTGTTCTCAGTGTTCCCCACCTTGTTCAGTATTTTCAAACATAATTATTGAAAATCAATAATTAATATGTTATAGAAGTGGTGACTCATGTTAGCATCCAGCCATCCATCCGCTTATCCAGAGTCAGGTCGCAGCGGCAGCAGCCAAAGCAGAGGGGCCCAGACTTCCCTCTCCCCAGCCACTCGGGCCAGCTCCTCCGGGGAATCCTAAAGCATTCCCTGGTCAGCCAAGAGACATAGTCCCTCCAGCGTGCCCTGGATTTGCTTTTAGGTCTCCTCCTGGTTAGACGTGCCCAGAACACCTCACCAGGAAGACGTCCACAGGGCCACCAGATTCCAGAACGCACAGACACCTTATAGAAGCTAATTTCAACCACTTGTATCCAGTAATCCACCATTTCAGTCAAAACTTAAATTTTATTAGTTCTTATATTATTTAACCAGATAAAAATCCTTTGGAATCAAAACTTTTTTTTTTCAAAGCACATGCCACTTTACAAACAATACAGCCAAGACAAACAAAAATACTTAAAACCTGGTTTGGAATAATTTTTTAAATATAAATATTTTACATACAAACAACAACCCCAGCACAAGACGATGAAACAATGCGATGAAGGAAATACATGATTGTAGAAGAGAATAGAGTTAAATAGATTGTGTTGATCCAAGAGTGCGGAAATCCAGTTATTAAAGGGACTATGTGGAAGTTTAACATCCAATACATGTATAGAAATTTAAAATTCCTTCCTCATACATTCTCGTGCAAGGCCCTGGTCCTGTAGAATGATCCCTGGCATTTTTACTGCGATTGCCTCTGTGTTCCTGCAAAATCACAGAAAAAGAGCATGTTCGGGTCGAACAAGCTTGCTTCCCCAGTGCCTTCCAGAGGCAGCGTAGTGCGCGATGGCATCGTGCACGTTCACGCCCAGGCAGCCCGTAGTGTTTGTTATCTGTAGCTTAGCGGCAAAGCAAGACTTTGTTGCTGTTCCTAGCAACTTTTTGACCCCCCTCAACATTTTTTTTTCCGAAAAAGCAGCTAGCAACAAACCTAGCGACATTTCTGAGGGTCCTTTGCTACATTCTGTAGAACTTTCTTGTAGATATTCTCTGTAGATCAGCAACAAAGTAACAATTTGCATTCTGAACTGTTATTCCAGTAACTAACTAACCATCAACTTCATCTTTCTCCACTGACTGAAAGAGCTTTTTAGAAATCCTAAAATGCCACAGAAAAGGTTTGTAGTCGTGACCTGATTTAGGCTGTTATTACTCAGTACAAAGTTTGAGGAACACAAATAATGTCATCTTTCTTAGCAGAAATGCTGACACAACCTCTAAGTAAAGAACTAAATGGTTCAAATGTTTTATATGGCATGTACTTGCTCCGAGGTTAACTCAGTTGTTGGCTTCAGAACAAAACAACTACAAGGCCTGATGGTTTTCTTTTCCTTTCCAGGAGAGTGTAGTTGGGAAGGGAAACTCCAGTTGGGGTTTTGCAAATATCCTGGAACACTCAAGAGAGCAAATTCGTTTTTTTTGGCTTTAATT
Source organism: Nothobranchius furzeri (assembly GCF_043380555.1). NCBI lineage: Eukaryota > Metazoa > Chordata > Actinopteri > Cyprinodontiformes > Nothobranchiidae > Nothobranchius > Nothobranchius furzeri. The sequence continues at coordinate 47,547,906 of NC_091750.1, read as the reverse complement.
GTTGTTTTTCTGCCAAGTCATGAAAAAGTACCGCGGCAATATGAAGGGGAGTGGCTGCATATTTGTGATGTGATGCTGACTGTTATAATGCAGCTATGAGTAAACCTCACAGGACGATCAGGAATCAACGCTCTGGGACCTTCAACCTGAAACATCAATGAGCAAATGGCTGAATAACAGCCTTTCTGTCAAGCTCTGAATACTTTTTAGAGTTACTCTCTCCAGAGGGAATGAATCCAGTCAACAGATAAGGGAACAAACAGCTACATAGAACGTGGTTGCTTTCACAAGATGACGATGCTAATCACAAGATGATTTATTCTACGGTTATTTTCCCCTGCTTGGACACTGCAGATTTGATCAAAACGATTGATTAGCATCTCCTGCAGAACCTGATGAAGGCTGAAGAGACATGTCAGTAGTAAGAATCAGATGTATCTGAGCAGGAACATACTGGAAACATTACTTTTCTTTTAGCGCTACAGAGCCACAGGGAGCCTAAGTCACAATGATACTTCCGAACCGTGGATCCCCTCCTACAAAAAATGAATAAATAAATCAATAAATCAATAAATAAATAAATAAATAAAAGAATAGGTCTATGGGCTGATGACATTTGTTTTCTGATGCCATTTGATAAACACCATTGATTTAACAAATTATATCTGTGAGAGCTAACTGCTAAAGCACTAGCACTGCTAGCTCATCAGACACCTGCCAATCAAAAGGACAAGCCCCTAATAATTCATGATGTCCAACTTTAATTACATGTAAATGTCTGAGTCCTACATGAAATCACACCATGGACCACAGCTTTAAGTTTTTGGATGAACACTGAGTTGCACAGTAAGAACAGAGAGAATATGACTCTAAAATAAGAAAATACAAATCTTTATTTTTTGTTGCTCAACTGTATAAAATCAGTTTAACTTTAGAGGCAGATTACATTGTTTTAAAATAATACCATGTACCACAACAATGTCTGAACTCAGGCTTAATCTTTAGTGTTTATATTATCTTAATGATTAATTACACTTTAGAAAGAGATCGTAACTCATCTTGAACAAGGCTGACCTTCTGACATAAACTCCCACAGTTATTGTGGCACATTAATCAGCACAAAGCAGCCAGACAGCACTGTTTTATGAAGAACACCAGCATTGGGGCTTGAGCAACACACTGCAGGGTGCTGTGGTTTTATGAGAACTTTACTGATCCTGTTCTTTAAAGTAAAGAAGTGAATTCTGGTCACCCTGTATGAGCCTTGCTGCCAGGAATCTGCTGCTCACGGTCGCATGACAACACACTCTCATTATTTAATTAAAATAAACAGAATGAATCAAGTTAGTAAAGTAGTTCCCAGAACTGGGATCAGGACCTCGTTGTGGGTCATGAAACACCTCAGGGGACATCATCACTTAAATGTATAAAATATAATTATGGCATGAAGTATTTTCTACAAAAATGTTAACAAACAGAAAATGTCTGAGTTGTCAGGGTTTCAATGTTTAATTTAAATAATTGATTTTTGTCATTTTAAAAGTCAATTTTAAATTCCTTTAAAATCTGTGTGTATCTGTGTCTGTACTTTTATGTTAAAGTGACAATGCAAAGGTTTTTTAATCTCTGGAAATATCCATCTAAATGTTGTTGAAAATGACTGGAATGATGTCAGTTGTTGAAAGACAGTAGCAGCTTCATACTCTATAACCCAATTACCATAAAATCAGGTCTATGGTACATAGGGGGTGGGACTGCCATCTTTGGTGGACGCCATGTCTCCTTCTTGCCCGCTCCGGGTCCTGTTCCTGTCGATTACATCACACCAGAGGGTTGGCTGGACGTACAACTTACTGAATTAATGTTACCGCGTTAAAAAACATTCAGGCAGTAAGAAACAGAAATTTAATAAAGCTGCTAAACGATATGAAAGAATAGACTAGAAAAAGAGATGCAATATATTTTGGCTGAGTGGTATTGCCGTAGTATAATGACATCATCTGCTGGTGCACGACCCTGAACAATTTCAAACTACAAAACCTGGAAACTACAATCAGCATTGCATTCTCTCAATGGAACGAACCTCTCCTTCATGTCTTGGTCCTGCCCCGATACGTCATCAGAAACCGTCAAGGCGTGTTCCAGTGTTCATGTTCTGCCGAGGCGTCTGTTCTCCGTTTGTTAGCCGTTTAGCTAGCTGAGCAAGGATACACGGGAGGTGTCTTGTAACCTGGCCTCGGCCAAAAATTTCCCAGAATCCACCGCAGTATTTTCAAAAGGATGGCGGATCAGGAGCCAGCAGCTACTTCAGGGAGAAATTTCAAGTTTTAATGTAAGTCAGCTAATTGTATAGCCTAGTGAACTAGACCAAATTCTTGCTTTGCAAAGTTTGGTCTAGGCATGCTCCATTGGAACCTCAGCAGCTCCTACCAGGACTCTGGCTAGCCAATCACAGCTCTCTAGAGGGGTTTCAAACACATAAAGAGCTGTGATTGGTCCATAATGGTGGGCCAATCATATTGTTTTATCTGCTTAGTGAACAAATCACAGAGCTTTATCCGCTTTGTGGGCCAATCAGGGCACTCTATATGCCTGGTGGGTGGGATGATGCAACAGAGTGAAACAAGAGTATGTCACATTCAAAGTCCAGTGGAATGCGGAGATCATTTGAAAGACAACGGTAGAACCCGCCTCACAACCGAGAGCCGTCAATGGAGCATGGCCAGACTAAATAATACATTTATTTAGTCTGGCTTGCCAGGCTACTAATTGTAGCTATCGGGCTGACATCTGAAATGTGTTTTTAATATCCAAAGCAGTTGGTTAGTATGGTTGGTTAGTCCCAATAGTGTCCTTATAAGTAAGGTGCCTGGCCTAGCAAGACATCACCATGTGAGGCCAGGCTCCTTGGCATTGAGAAACACCCTGAAAGTCCATCAAAGTCTGAGGAGTCATGCAGAGGTTTCATGCTTTCTGCTCCATGGGTAACAACATTTACCGTAATGCTTTTTTTTTTTTTTTACTAGCAACAGTCGCAGTGATATGGTGTAAAAGTACCCTGAAATGGAAGTACTGCCCCCTCTACACACTGCCACTTTAAAGAAAATTAAACACAGGTTCCAGCTGACTGAATATTTCTGTGGACCAGATAAACTCCAGAAAGTTTAGGCAGCTTTCTTATTTAATTAACAACGGGGTCAGGAAAATAACTGCCAGGACAGCTGTGTAAACGTGTGTGTGAAGGTGTGAATGAGTGATTGTGTTGTGAAACACCTTAGGGGGTTGTAGAACCTTGAGAAGGCGCTATAAAAATACAGG